>NW_025316716.1:300000-482681 GCF_910594005.1 Cervus elaphus | reverse complement strand
ATCTGTCTGAAACAACAAACTAGTGAGTGAAACAACAAAGGAATCCAGGAAGGAACAAACTAATACATAAATGGTTTTAAGCACAGAGTGGCGGGGGGAAGGTGGGCGGGAGGTTAACAGCTGGGCACATTTGGAAAACAGTGAGACTTTGGGATAGGAGAGGGGGCAGGGTATCAGAGAGATGGGTGATATCACCTTGGTCAAGACCCCCTGGCTTGGTCTGACAGGCACAGGGAGCCACAGGTGGGTGGCCAGTGGCAGGATGAGTGCAATGGAGCCTCACGGATGCCCCTCCCCACCCCATGAGGCTCACGTGGGGCACACAGCACTCTCTAGTGCACGACCTGCCTGGGTGAGGCCAGAGTTGGCATTGAGCAAAGAAACCCTGAGGACACCTAAGAACAAAATCACTGACCACGGCTCAGGAAATGATGGCCTGGTAACTGAGGAACACTGCCAACTGGGAGACATTAGGCAGAATGACATACACATGCACACACACACATGTGCACTCTCAGGCAGGGTCACCCTGTAGGATGCTCCACACACCCCACGATCTCCATTTTTTGTCCCAGATGGAGGCTGGTTTTGCAAGGGATTGTAATGTAATTTTGGCTTTTTAGGAAAAAAGCACAGGTCAGGAGAACCAGTGCCTATGAGCGCAGAGAGGGCCCTGCAGGCCAGCCCCACTTTGGCCATAAATGGGGCTGATGGTATGCTCAGTACCTCCTGTGTGTGGCCATAAAACCATCACCACCATCACCACCATTACCCAACCACAATCACCACCCCCAGCTACACCATTACCACTACCATGATCACC
This sequence comes from Cervus elaphus, assembly GCF_910594005.1. Lineage (NCBI taxonomy): Eukaryota > Metazoa > Chordata > Mammalia > Artiodactyla > Cervidae > Cervus > Cervus elaphus. The sequence goes on along the minus strand of NW_025316716.1, from coordinate 481,858 downwards.
ACTCTCCCCACAAGCACCATCACCTTCACCCCCCTCACCTACACAGCATCACCACCACCATCACTAACTTCACCTGAACTCCAGCCCCCCACTATATTATCATCCCCACACCCTAACCACTACTGACACCATCACCACCCTCCCCACAACCATCACCTCACACCTTCACCCACCAGCTTCACCACTACTGCTGACCATGCCTACACCATCACCACCCACCATCACTCCACCCTCCAACCATCGCCACCATCATCACTCTGCTAGGCATCCAGAGGCTTCCAAATGAAGCAGCTTTGCCAGGTTTGACCCACATAAGATGTGGGAAGAAAGCTGGACTGGAAAGACCCACAAAGCCAGCCCGGGCCTGTCCTGTTCACTGCTGCATTCCCAGAACCTTGCCTGATGCCTGGCACAGAGCAGGCGAGAAGGGAAGGCCTGGGTGGCCCTTTGAGAGCCAGCCACCTCTGTTCACGGGTCCTGGGCTCAGCTTAGATGTCACAAGCCAGTGCCTCCTTGCAGGGAATATGACAGCTTGCCCCAGTCCTCATGCTGGGAACTGAAGCCTCTCTACAAAATCATCAAGAAAACTCTGGCCTGTGCAGGTGTACCCAAAGCTGAACAGCTAAGTGCATACATGGGTGGTGAATACAAGCCAGGGCTAGCTACTTTACTTGGTGCCCAGTGAGGACACTAATCACCATGAGAGCAGCCTCAATTCCAGTCTTAAATTCCCTCTTCCCAAATGCTGCCAGCAGCCCTCAGTGGACAGCCTGTGTGCCACTGTGGCCACAAGGCTGAGTGGCCTTCCTGGCCCGGACTGGGCACACAACAAAGGCCAGCTGGCACAAAGGCCTGGCACACAAGGAGGAGTGAGCAGCCACCCTGGCACACCCTGGATGCCTGGGGCTCTCCACGCTCCTGAGGATTCTGTCTAGTGCAGAGCCCAGGCACCTGCCTGCCTGTCTGGTCAGGGACTTCACACATAGCCCAGCTCTGCAGGCTTTCCCTCCATCATCCCTTCAGACTGAGCCTCATCGTGTGGTCCACGGTGGGCAGGGCAGGCGATCACATGCAGGGGTACTGTGTCTCCCCACACACCTGTCTGCGTGGGCCCTGCCTGGACAGGGTGGCTGGTGGCCTGGAGAGAGGAGGAGAAACCCGAGGACCAGGCCTTGCCTCAGAGGCACCACAGACCTGTACGTACAGGTACATTCCTCCACACGTGAAAAGCTCTGACTTGCCCACCTTACCCGAGCTCTTACTGTAGACCTCAGTCTCCCCGTCTGTTTCCCAATTCTGAGGAAGAGAATTCACTTCTTGCTCTCAGAATGGAACTGCAACCAGGCCTAGGTCTCCTGACAACCCCCTCCTCTGCCATGCCATCTACGTAGTCCTCTGCTGATGGGCAGGAAGGGGTCAGGGTGTGGCTGAAGTTTGGGGTAGTGAGGTGTGCAGACGAGATCTGCAGCCCAGCTGCATGGAGCCAGCAGCCCAAATTCCTCCCTTGTGCCCAGGCCCCAACCTTCTGTTCCCAGAGGCCTGAGGGCCAGGCTGCACCTAGCAGGCACCCGTGGCCACCACCCACATCCCCAACCACCCGGACCAGCTGCAACAGCTTCGCTCAGATGATGGACACTCATGCCCAAATGTGATTTCCCAGCTGCCACTGAGTTACTCACCAGCCTCACTAGCAGTTCCTTCCAGCTTCTATGCAAAGGAAACTGCGAATTAGGTTACAATTAATTTCTTTACCCAGGGCAAAGCCTGACTGGAAAAAGACTGGCCACCCAAGTGGCCTGATGATGACTGTTCTGCAGGTCACCAGGCTCCCTTGGCTCTGGGGTTCCTGTGCTTTGTAACCCCAGCCAACGGCAGGTGTATCAGCCCCGGCCTGGTCAGGTCAGCCCTGGCGACTGGCCAGGACATCCCAGGCTTTGACTCTGCTGCTGCTGCCCAGCAACTGTCCCCCTCTCACCCAGCAGGGCACTATGACTCAGATCTCAACAAATGTGTCACCTCATTGGACCTCCTTGAACAGCCATGGTCCTGCCCCTTTCTGCCCCTCCCCCCAGCACCGGTCTCGCCCAGCCCAGGTTTACCATTAACCAGCAAGGGCTTCCCCGAAGGTTCATCAGGTAAAGAATCTGCCTGCGATGCAGGAGACACAGGTTCGATCCTTGGCTCGGGAAGATCCCCTGGAGGAGGAAATGGCAACCTACTCCAGTATTCTTGCCTGGAGAATCCCATGGACAGAGGAGTCTGATGGGCTACAGTCTATGGCGTTGCAAAGAGTTGGATTTAACTCAGCAAGAGTGAGACTTCTTTATTGGGTTGGCCAAAAAGGTCGTTTGAGTTTTTAATGCATGATATTACAGAAAAACCCAAACGAACTTTTTGGCAAGCCAATGCATTCTTCCCGAGAGGCTCTATTCCAAATGCTTCACGTGCATCACCCTACTAATGGACACGACAACTGCCAGAGGTAAGGACAACTTCTGGTTCCTGTCTTAGAGCAAGGAAACCAAGGCAGAGAGAGGCTACCTTGCCCAAGGCTGTACAGAGTGAGTGAGCCAGGACTTAAGGGTTCTACTCTTAGGTATACATGGCCACCAGGCTCCTCTGCTCGGTGACGGCTGTGCACACACATGTGGAAAAGCCAGGGCACCATGACCTGGGACTCCAGGCCACCCATCCACCTGCTTGCTGACCAGGTGGAAAATGCAACCTAAATAATCCTCCATAGTCTTCTTCAGTCTCCTCAAAAATGCAGGTGCCCTTAAAAGTCTCCTCGTGGAAATTTGCTCTTTCATATCTCAGTGAAACAGAGCAAAGGCCCAGGAAGGCATGAACAGGGGGGAGTTTGCTCGGCCAGCGCTGTCCAACAGGGACAGACATGGTCAAGGCTGCTGAGTGTGCAGGTACCTGGGGATGCTGGGGGCCTGATGTGCCCATGCCCCCTGGACACAGGACTGAGCCTTGAGGGGTCCTTTTCTTTGCTGCTGTTAGATCCTACTATTCGATACCTGGGTTGGGAAGATCCCCTGGAGGAGGAAATGGCAACCCACGCCAGTATTCTTGCCTGGAGAATCCCATGGACAGAGGAGCCTGGAGGGCTAGAGTCCATGTGGTTGCAGAGTAGGATACAACTGAGCATGTGTGCGTGCACACGTGCACATGCATGCACGTACACACACACATTTCACCTTCAGAAGTGAGTCTAGATACAAAGGAGAGATTTCAGTGTGACTCGTGAAAGCAGAGAGACAAGTGCAGAGCCAGGCCCAGGCCACGCTCCTTCTCTGTCTTCCTGCATGGCCCACTCAGTGCTCAGCCTCTCTGCGTCTGTTCCCAGCTGTGAACAGGGACAGGGACCCTCCCTGGAAGGGCTGCTGGGACCAAGCACCTACTGGTGGGAGCCAGAGCCACTTCTCCTCTTTTCTCCCTCTCTTTTTTTTTTTTTTTTTTGCAAAGAACTTGTGGTTTATTAAAGACAACTTGTCGTCAGCAGCATTTATTCAACGAACAAAACAAATGAAAAAATAAAAGCAGACTAACATTCTGACCCTTAGAGTGAGACTAACTGAATTCATTCAGCCCAGTGTCCAGAGTCCTAGGGGCAGCTTCCCAAGGAGGAAGCCTTGGAGTCTCGGGGTCTCTTGGCACCTCCCTTGAGAGTCTTGCCGGGGGGTGGGGGCGTGGAAATTGCCAAGGGTAATTCTTCCCTTTGGAGGAGTTCAGTCTAACCTGGGTATGGTCCCTGTGCTCTTTTGACCTTCATCACAAAGTCAAGGAGAGGACACTGGACCCAGGTCTGCCACTGAGGCAAATCAGATGCAGTGATGCAGGATGGTCCCAGGAAAGAGGAGGGCAGAGGGACAGGCGAGAGGGAATGCACTGGGGTCCTGGTCAGTGTCTGCTGGGTCACAGGCTGCGGCCCCAGCCTCGGGCTGTGAAGGGATCACGCAGGGGCTGACCACCAGCAGACGAGTTCTGGTACAAGGGTGACCCAGGCTGCTGGGAGGATGTGTGTTTCTGCCTCATACTGGTGTGGTGTCTTTACACACTAGTTCTCCCTTACACTCAGTTCTACCACAGAGCTCAGAGCTCCCCCAGCCAGGACCTTCTGGAAAACCAAGAAGGTCCCAGAAGGCAGGGAGAGAGGATGCTGACTGACTCTGGAAGGTCAGGAAGACCATGTCTCCAACCTGCTTCCTCCTTTCCAGCCTTACCCTTCATTTCCAAACCAAGCACTTGCCAACCCGCAATAAATAACCAGGAGTCCGAATAAAGAGCAAAAATCTTCCAGATACTGTGTGGGAAGAGGAAGAAAAAGGGAAGCATACAAAGTCCCAGAAGCATCCACAGGACAGCCTGGCAAGGAGCCGCCTCCTCCCTGACTCCTGAATGAGACCTCCTTGGGCCCACAAAGGCTTCCTGATAACCCCCTAGTCAAGATCTTCCCACCCTGAGCAGGTGGGAACACCTGGTGGAAATTTGATAAAGCAAAGTAAACTCAACAACAAAAGAAGGTCCACCCAATTGAAACAGGGGCAAAATAGTTGCTTCCCCAAAAAAGATACAAATGGCCGAGAAGGAAGTAAAAAGACTCTCAGCATCACTGATAATTAAGAAAAAGCAAATCAAAACCATAGGTGAGGACACTGCTTGTATCCAAGAAAATTGATACAATTTAAAAATATAAACAGAAACTAACATGTGTTGGTGAGGATGTGGTAAAACTAGAACTCTCACACACAGCTGGTAAAATTGTAAAATGTTTCAGTTGTTATCAGAAAATAGCTTGGCAGTTCCTCAGAAAAGAGCTTGGCAGTTCCTCAGAAAAGTTGAAATTATCACATGACCCAGCAATTCTACTCCAAAATAAACACCTAAGAGAACTGAAAACAGGGATTCAAACAGATACTCACACAAAAATATCCACAGCAGCATTATTCACAAAAGTCAAAAGATGTAAACAACCCAAATGTCCACCAAGAGATGAATGAATAAATAAATGTGATACATGTTGCATTGGCCCTAAAGTTCATAAACCCAAACAAACTTCCTGGCCAACCCAATACATGCAATGTAATATTACTCACCCTTAAAAAGGAATGAAATACCAATACATGCTACAACACGGATATACCTCCAACCAAGTAAAAGGAGCCTGATACAAATGAAAGGTCAATTTATTTTAAATATCCAAAATAGACAAGCCCATAGAGACAGGTGCAGAGTGGCAGTTACCAGGGGCTAGTGTGGGGGGACTAGGCGCACTGCCTAATGGGTATGGGGTTTTCTTTGGGGGGTTAACAATAATGTTCTGGAACTACACAGGGGTGATGAATATGCAATGCTGTGAATGTACTAAATCCCACTCAACTGTTCACTCTAATTTTGTTATGTGAATTTCATACCTCAAAAGAAGTGAATTTTAATTGTTTACCACCCTGTTCTTCCCCCCATCTCCGCAGGAGAGACCACCCTGGAAGAGGCAGGGGCACAAGTCCAGAGCGGACCCCAGGAGCCTGCACAGGTGCCCCAGTGTGCATCCCACCAAACCACCATGCTCTCCTCTGCACACTGGCTTCTCTTGCAGAGAAAAGGACCCTGTGATGGGATTCCAGCCTGTGGAAATGGGCAAAGAGCCCAGGGCCCTAGAAACCCGACTCCTCAGAGCTCTGGGCCCCTCTTGTGCACACAGTCAGGTGTGGAGTGGCTGCCAAGGGCAGGGGGCGGGGAGCAGGAGACAAATGAACAGTGTTGAGACGTTGAGACTGGGGGTTTCTGTCACCCCCAAGTTCATAGTCTTTCCTGCTCACATAGGTACAGGGGATAGGTGGCTGCAGAAGAAGATTCAAGAGGGTCCCAGCGGAAACTTCTCAAGGCTCTGTGGAGTCACATGTGTGATCTCCTGTAAAGATCCCCTGCAGGTGCCAATCTGATGAGGAGGCTCAACCCAGTGGCAAAGCATGTGCTCACAGCACAGAGTACACGGTCACCTTGCACCCATGTCATGGCCAAGAGGTGGCGGAATGGAGTGCTGATTCCATCCTTTCTCCTTCCCAGAAAGAAAAAAAAAGAGCATCAGATGCACCATGGGCAATGCTGGAAAGGCAGGATAGGGGAGGAGGGAAGGAGAAAGCACACTCTGAACCAGCCCCCCAGCTTCTGGGTCTTTCCCTGTTTCACCGTATCTGTGTCTTTGACTGTTTCAGGGGTAGAAAAACTTGAGAAAGAAACTCCATAAACTCTTTCCCTCCACTCGGACTCCCACCACCACGCTGTGCACCCCAGATCGCCCCCCACCCCCACACCTGTCTCACTCTCAGGTTCTGGCACACAGAACATATATCTTCCCAAGCATTTTCCAGGCTGTTAGTTAAAGCTTAGGAACTTATAGTTTTTCTTTTCCTTTTTTTTTTTTTTTTGTTAATTAAAGCTTAGGAACTTACATGGTTTCTTTCCCCCTTTTGCTAAGACTAAGAACCACTGGAGTTTTCTGGCAATCCCATAGGCAGGAATGGGGGACTAGAACCAGTTCTGATGTCCATTATCTCACCAGAGAGGTTCTGACTGTTTCAGAAGCCAAATTGTTTCTTCAATCACAGGGCAGTCAGAGCTGGTAATCAGGGCACAGCTTGGAGCTCTGCCTCCCTCTCCCGGCCACCCTGCCCCTTAGATACTTCTCTGGAGCCCAGGGCCCTGTGGAACCCAGACAGTAGCTCCCAGGTCAGAAGAGTGAAGGCTTAAGATGGGGATAAAGTAAAGTCCCAGTACCTGAATCTGGGGGCAGTGGGCTGGGGCCCCCAGGACGTGGGTCTGCAGGGGCAGGGGTGTCTTCCCTGAGTGGGTCCCAGAACTGATCCCTGCCTGCCACAGAGGCCCCCAGTCCCACTAGGTATCCTTGATGTCATGGAGAGCCTGCATCGGCCGGACCAACAGGTGGGCACACACCTGTCCAGGTGCACAGGTGACCTTTCTACAGTGGTGCCTTGGCTGCTATACTCTGTGGAGCCGCTCACCAGGCAAAAGCAAACAGAGGTGTTTGCTCAGGGCTGGCCACCTGCTCTCCTTGAGGGCCCAGGTGGTGCCTGATCTGCCTTCCCCAAGCTCCTGCTGGCGTCATCACACCCACAACCACGCTTTCTAGGGGGTATCAGTTCTACCTCCCTGCTCTCTCTCGCCCCACCCTACCTTGCCCAGGGTCTTGCAGTGGACAGCTGATAGGGCCACTGGCTTTCAGGCTCCAGCCTCAGGGACAGGTGCCAGGGGCTCCCACAATTACCCAGCTGTGAGGCCAGAGCTTGATGGAAGCCCAGGTCTCGTCTGGTCCAGAGCTTGGGAAGGCGGATGGTGGGAGGATTGGGAGGTGAAGCCAGGCAGGAAGTGGGCCCCGTCCACAGGGGCTCCCAGGGCTTCAGCCCAAAGAGGACAATACCCTCAGGTCCTCTCAGGTATGGCGGAGCTCTGTCTTGGGAGCCACAGCCTCCCTTGAGCATGGGAACACGGGGGTCAGGGAGGGGGACCTGCGCTGCCAGTCCGCTGCTCTGGGGTAGGGAGGGAAAGCCATGTGGGCTCTGGAGGCCTGAGTCTTCATACCCCTTCAAGCCCCTCTGAGACTACCCAGGTCATGGCCCTGGGTGATCTCTCTGAGTCACACCAACCCCCCAGTCTTCCAGGAGCTGAAGCATGCCCACCCATAAAGCATAGCACTCTGCCCTTGAAGACCCAGGGGAAGCAAGTGAGAAGGCAGGAGGGAGGGAGGGAGGGGGATGTCCTCCACCGCCTTCACACCCTGTGGCCCAAGCCCAGAAGGGCCCCTTTCCTGCCTGGCAGCCCACCATCCCTGCTTCCACCCGGCCCCACAGCCTGCCTTCTGCCATGCACTTCCATTTGATATCACACACACACATTTGAGATAAATGACAGCTTGGCGCTTCCTTTACTGCCCATTTCTCCTACATGGAGATAGCTCTGAGGTCAAAGTCACCTTCTGCATTCTCCCCGGGTGCACCCCTAGTCCTGGAGAAGCTGCCTGGGTGGCAGGTGGTCCCTCGGAGCGTGTATGTGGGCTGCTCACCAGTACTGTTATTGTTACTATTAAGTCACTCTCTCAGAAAAACAATTGCAGAAACCAGGAGGAAGAAGAGAAAGAAATGAAGAGGAGAAGATGAGGGACTGGAGCCTGAACACAACCCCCACAGGAGGAAGTGTCCTCCCCCACATCCACAGGAAGGGGGTGGGTCTCCAGAGTGGAGACTAGCCACTTCTTCAGGATAGAAGGAAGCAATACCGCTGTTGGGGGGCACTTCTCCAGCTCTGCCTCTTTCCTGGGGAGCCCAGTGGGCACTTTCTTCTCCCAGAATGTCCTGGAGTCCAGGTAAGGAGACACAGTCATACCCATGTGCCCTGAAGCCCAGCCCCTGCCCTCCCCCACTCCTCAGCACAGTGGCTTCTGTCAGGTTCTAGGTCCCCAGGCAGAGGCGGGTACAAGGGTCACACTCTCAGCCTACACCACTAGCACGCTCCCTCCCCTGGGGCCAGTTATGACAGGATCCAACCTGGAGGCAGTTCCTGGACCTGTAGGACTCCCAGACATCAGCTACAGTAGCAGTCCCATCTGAGAATCAGCCAGAGTCCTGCGGGCTCCTGACTCAGGTGTTGGGGAGCATGGCAGCACACTTCCGTCCCAGACCCAGGCCAGGCTGTCCCTCGGGCCCCTGGAGCACCCCACCAGAGGGTGACCAGTGGGTGAGCAGACTCAGGGCCACCTTCCCCACACCCATCCCCGGACTCCTCCTGAGCCCTGTTGCAGGTCCCCACCACCGCTGGCCCAGAGGAGGGGCTTGCTGAAAACCAGAGGACCAGGGCCACAGAGTCATGAAGTCCTCTTCACGGGCTCAGGTACACGGGCTGTGGGAGCCTCAGTTTTCTTACCTATGAAATGGGAATACAAGGCCACATCCCTCAGGGTTTCAGGAGGATACAGTGAGTAGCAGACAGGCGGTGCTGAGCACAGGATCAGCATGCTGTGGGCCCCCTGGGGTGGCTGTTGCTGGCATCACCTTATCCAGTTAAGACCAATAGGCAGAGGGCACCTCTTTTGGGTCACAGGGGGAGAAGCCCTCAGGCAAGGCAGCAGTTTCCTGCCCCCCCCACTTCCGCTTGGCACCCCATACTTCAGGTTAACAGATCCCATAATTTTTCATTTGTTTTCTCCTCCCCTGGCTAAAAGGCCATTAGCACCCCATTAGGTAAAAGAATCCCATTTTCTTCACACCACCAAGGAAACAGTGATTTACTTAGCCATCCTTAATGCAATTCTGCAGAATAAAGGCAATTTTGCAATGGTCTCAATAAACTTCCCCATTTGCTCTCTGCTTGCAGACCCTACTCTTAGGAGCCTACCAGCTGACCCAGCCCCTTGCTCCCTCAGAAGGCTGGACTCTGCTAGGGCCCAGGACAGTCAGTGTGGAGCGCAGGCAGCTCTCAGAGGCCAGAAGGGCTTAGGGGGACCCAGGTGAGCCTGATGAAGCACACCACCACTTGTCCCTGGCCAGAGAGGGAAGGGGCAGAAAGAGAAACAAAGAGGTCGGCAGAGCAGTCTTCCTGGCTGAGGGGCTGCGCTGGCACCTGCTGGTCCCAGCAAAAGTGGCACACCCAGGTCCAACTGCAGAGGGGCAGGGCCCACAGCCTGGAGAGCAGGCTGGAAGTCATGGCCAGTACTGGGAGTGAGAGGCCCCAGGGGCGTGCAGGCACAGGGGGCAGGTCTCTCCTTGTGGGCAGAGGTACTGAGCAAAACAGGAACCCAGAAGCCAGGCCAGGAAGATGGGAGGTGCGAGGCCTCATGAGGAAGAGCAGGGAGAAGGTGCTGGGTGAGCAGTCAGCCTGAGACATTCAGGGAGAGCCCTGGAAGCTGGGAATCAGTCTCTTCATCCATGCCACGGGGACATCTGTACCTGCACTGGAGCAGTAAAACGCCACACACTCTTCTGAGAACAACTTCTAGATGGGTCCAGGATGCCCCAGGTGGACAGGCTGTGCCCCCTGAGTGTGAATAGGGAGGAGCAGGTGTCCCTGTGTATACACGCAGGGGTCGCAATGTGTGGGAGTAGCAGGGAGGGGGGCTGGGTTTCCCAGATAAGGGTGTAGTGTGAGGGGCCGAGCATGGGTGTGAGTGTGTCCACAGGCCTCATGATCACATATCCTTGAGAAAGGGCAGTGGTGTCTCGGTGATCACCAAGAGTGAGCATGAGAGTGTGTGAGCATGGATTCAAGAGTGTGTGTGTGTGCCCATGTGTGCCCTCACACAGATACCAGAGTGTGGGTGAGGAGTACTGCCCTACTCTGGGAGTCTGTGTCTGGGATGGCGCCTTTTTCTGAAGGCGTGTGAATTCTTACACAATGAGAGTGTGTACACATGGAGAGGGGCACACACTAGGGGTCTGGTGATGTCCTATGACCTTGGTCTGAGCACCCCTGAGCCCTCTAGCCCATCCCTGCCAGCCCTGAGGCAGTGCTTTCCTTCCCCAACACTGGGGTCCAGGCCACTGCCGCTCCATCTGGTTGCCTCCCTACCCTGCCTCTCATCAGTCATCCAGCACAGAAGAGAGCTTCCGGTCTGGGGGAGGTAGGTCTAGGCCAGCAGGGAGGGCTTTCATCCCCTAGAGACCCAGCCCATACCCCAGGTAAGAGGCACGGCCACTGAAGGGCTGCATCCACAAGGGGCCGCCCTGAGGCCGGGCTACTCCCAGCCTGGGTGAGTCCCGGAGCAGCGGCCCTGGCTCACTTGCGGCAGTCTGGAGCGCCACACTGAGAGAGCTCCAGAACTGCCACTCTGAGTAGTGTGCCCGCAGGCCTCTCCAAACGCCCAGCTGTCTCCTCCTGAGTACCGCGGGGCCACCTCTCCACTCTCAGTGTCGTCAATCAGTTTCTTACTCATCCTGTTGGAAGAGTGGGTGGGGCAGGAGACCTGCTTTCCCTGGATTGGAGGGCCTTTCTCCCACCACCCAACTCCTTAAGTCCAGGCTGTGAAAAAGCCACTTGCATTCCTACCAAGTGTCACAGGTCCATGCTAGCAGCCCCGCTCCCAGTCCAGTCCTCCTAGCCTCAGCTGGACACCTTGGCTAAGCACAGGAGAGGCATGGGAAGTCCTCTTCTAGGTTCTGAGGCCACCAAGTCCACCCTGGCTTCGGCCTCTCACCTGATCACCCGCCCATTACTACAAAGTTGCAACGCAGAGTTACAAGAGATCTTCTGAAGGCCTTGTCTGTGTTTACTTCTGCGGAGTCTTCATCCTTCTTCTGTCTGTTTCCGCCTCACAGCACCCTGACCCCAGACTCCCAATGCTTCCCCCATTCTTCCCCGGGGCATGGGAAGGATTTCTCCCCTGCCTTTCCTGTGATGGGCTGGGGGCCCATCCTAGTGTAAGTATCTGACTCTTGAGTTTAGGATCCAGTCATACAAATGAAACCTTGGGCAGGCCTGTGAACCCACCGTCTGTGCAGGACCCAGGGCCAGAAGCAGGGAACCACTCACTGCCTCTTGTATTCCCAAAGGCTGAAGGGAAAGGTGGGGAAGGGTGGTGGGGGCTACTCTCAGAGGGAAATTTAGTACATACACATAAGTATTTAAGAAAAAGAAATCAGGGACAATTTGAGAGAAACTAAAATTCGTGGCCACGGGGGGCAGGGGGTAAGAAGCAGATTCCACAGCCTTGGGGTTCATTCATCTGTTGAGAGTTTTGGAGGTGGGGGCAGTGACCAGCCTCTGCAAAGCCACTTCGAATCCTCCCAGCACTGATACTGACAACACACAGCCCTACTCCACTCCAGGATGGTAAAAGCGCTTGGTGCATGTTGGCCCCGAACCGTCAAACGGTGCCAAAGGCTGCACCTTCAGGTACCCCTGTGGGGCAGCAACAGGGGACTCTAAAGAAGTGGGTGGGACTGGAGCCAGGGCCGGTGGCGCTGGGCCAGCCTGAGCGGGCCCTCGAGGGCAGCCTCCCTAAAAACCACAGGCTTGGGGGATTTTTAAGAAGTAGGGTGGCAAAAACTCACAAGGAAAAGCAACCGTTTTAAAAAGATCAGATCCCCTCCGCTCTCACCTGAGAGAGGATATCAGAGCTGGAGGAGAAACGCACCGACGTGGAGTGTGACAAGGAAACCAAAATGGAGCAATCGTTTACAGAAACACAACTCCTCCTGCCCCAGTGGCAGGCTTTTTAGGGCTACCTTACCCGTCCTCCCCTACCTGCACCAAAACGCCAACAAGATCCGCTTGGTTCGCCCCGAGACGCTGCTGTGGCCCGAGGCGCAACCAGGCAGGCGAGCGTGGCTGCGACTCGGGCCCTGGGCACAGGCGCCTGGCCCGTGTCCGGCTCCGGCCGAGACCCACCCAGCCTGGGGCCCGAGGCGCGCTGCCCGCCACACCACCCCACTCCCAGTGGAGCCCAAGTGGCCAGTAACTGCCTGGCCCGCTGCCCGCCGTGAACAGAAAGGCATTTTCAAACGCGTCCACTCCACCGCACGGCTCCAACTTCACCCCGGCCGCTGCGGGCACCAGTCCTCGACAGAACTCACCTTCCCCGAGCAGGGGCAGCAGCAGAAGCAGCAACCTCAGCCCCACGGCGCTGGCCGTCGCCTTCGCCATCGCCGATGCACGCTGCGGCTGCGGCGAGAGGGACGCTTCCTTGGGCTGGGGGGCTCAGCAGCGGGGTGCGGCGCTCAGCACCGCCCGTCCTGGAGCGGAGGACTCAGTGAACACTGCGGGCACCGAGCGTCGGGGCGCGGGCTCCAGGGCACTCTCCGCAGCTGTGCTCGGGGCTCGGAGCACATGACTGAGGAGGGGAGGGCGCGGGCTGCGCACGAGGCGAGAGCAGGGGCGGGGCGGGGCAGTGAGGGCGGCGTGGTGGGGGGGGGCGGAGTGGCGGGGGGGCGGGGCCAGGGTGCGGAAGTAAAGGCGGGGCGCCGGGTACCTCCCCAGGCGATCCCTGGTGCGCTTACCCCAGGGCGAGGGTTAGTAGACCAGAGCCGGACGCGGGGTGCAGGCCGGGCGGGGCACGAGTAGGGGCGAGGTGCGGGGTCCGGGTACCGGCCTGGCAGCCGCAGCCCCAAGCCGTGCACCTCCGCACGCACAGTCACTCTTCCTCAGCCTGTGCGCCCTCTCGCTGTCTCTGCGCTTCGACCTTCCCTGCCGCCCAGAGAGGGCAGGGAAACCAGGCGGGGATGCGGATTCTGGGCGGACTGGCTGGGAGTGAGCCGGAAGGGACCTGCAGACCAGGCAGGTGCCCCGCCTCCAGGCTCCGGGCACGGGCGCATCCTCCGCCATTTCGCGGAGGGGGGAGGTGCGGTGGGTGCGCGGCCTCTCTGGCGGCCGAAGGTGGGAGGAGGGGAAGAGCCCCCGCGAGGGACCCTGAGCCGGCGCCTTCTGTGCACTCCAGGGGTGCGCCTGGTGAGTGGCTTCTGTAGTCCCTCTGGGGGTGTCCTAGCGTTAGTTTGTGAACCCCTCTTTAAGACTGGTCCAGCCAATGAAAACAGGGATCTGACCGGGCACACCTTTCAAAGAGACCTGGAGCCAGCGTTAACGGAATGCTTGGAGGGTAATACCCTTTCCCCCCCACCACACATTAGAGTTCTTAGGATGTGGGGCTGACAGGGTAGCAGAGCAAGTAACAAGAAGGAACTGGAGCCCAAAAGAATTTAATTTTTGCACCAAGAAATGATGCCTATAAACACATCTGATACTAAAGAGGGAAGACTCTGGGTCCCTAACATGGGAGGTCCTGGGGTGAGGGGGGAGGTGAGTACTAGGCTCCTGTGGGAAAAGTCCACTGTTCTCCTCCCACCTCCCAGCTGCCTTTTGAGGTCTGGCCCCCACCAGGGCACAGAGGAATGGGATGCACATGGGAGCTTGGGGTGGGAGGATCCCAGGTCCCTAGGCCTGAGGTGCCCCTATTTCAGGGTCTTTTCTTCCTGCTGTGCACAGAGCTGCGCCCTCCTGCCTGGCTGAGCTCAGAGCTGAGTAAGAGCTGTGCACATCACTGCAGATATGAAGTCAAAGTGAAGTCACTCGCCATGAGGAGGAGGAGCTGCTGAGACAGGCTGGCTGGGGGCTCTGCCCCCTGAGATGTCCAAGCCAGCCTGTTGGCAGAAGGCCAGGGCACAGTGCTATCAGCTCAGGAGAGCCACCCTGCGGCCACCAGACCTTATGTTGCCTGCCTCACCCTCCCAGGGCTTCAGGCTCTTGGACATCTGGGGCTGGAGTTGGCTGTGGGGGATTCCCCTGGGTGTGGGCGAGCTACCTCTGGTGCTAATAGTAACCACCAAGGCTGAGCTGCTCAGGCTTGTGCACAGCGAAGGGACCTGAGTTAGGAAGGGAGATCCCAAGAGAGACTTCTTTGTTACACACAGACTTCTGTGACAGGAGGATGCAGAATGAAGGGGGGTGGCCTGGTGCATTCTTTCCAACTGGCCCCACCCTTGTGGAACTGCCCCAGCCAAGCCTTGGCTGACACTGGTCAGGCCGGATGTCCAGTCGTGCTCTGGGTGACCACCTCAAGGGCCCATTGGACACTGTGCTCCTGCCTGATCCCCTCAGGCCCTTCCACTCCTTCCCCACCACCACCCTTGGGGGTCTTGAGAGGACATCTAAGACTATGGTGGGGGTATTGCCTTCTTCTTAGAAAAAAGTCCAGGGAGCCTCCTATGTGTAGTTTTATCCCCGTCTGTGTATGTACACATGTATGCATGAGCATATACCTGTGTCATGTGCAGGACACGGATGTACACTCGCCCCCATGTGTATGCCCAGAGACCTGACCAGATAATCATCTAGGAGAGGGCAGAGGTGAAGCGTTGGGCTTTCTGGCCTTGGGTCCTGCATATCTATGAGACCCCCATGAGTCCCAGACAAGGCCCATCTCCACCAGGAGGCCTGACATCAACTCTTTGCCCCAGTCACCCTTCCATGGGCCACCCCAATGGAGTTGTTTTTCTCCTCTGAATTTCTGGCCCCACCTTGCTCTTTTCCCTTCCTTCCTCTGTTCTTCCTTTTCCTCCCTTGCCTGCTTCCCTCCCTCTTCTCTGGAAGAATCTCTTCTCCATTCCTCCCCACAGCACAAGAACCAGGCTAGCTGCATCACTGGGGCCTTGGGGTCTTCATCATGTACTAGAACATGGGAGTAATAATACAGTAACTACCTGGCAGTGCTGTGAGGCTGAACCCAAATGAAGCTTTGACAGAATCAGCACTGTTTCTGGTTGTCTAGAAAATGAGCTTTTTTTTTTTTTTTTTGACTCTTCTTCCAGGGGTCCTCTAAAGTCCAAGGTGCTGTCTGGATGTTAGGCTGGGGGCAGTGACCTGGTGTGAAGGTTGCAGGTAGGCTCTGAGTTGTATCGAAGCCATCTCTCTCTGGTCTGTGTGACCTCAGCATGTTTGCAACATCTCTGGGCCTCAGGAAAGCAGAGCTCTCTCCCTTTAGGTGCCTGAGGACAGGTGAATCCGAGGCAATGGGCAGGAGCTGTCCTTGTTATCACTGGTTCCCGTCAGCTGTGGAAGCTGAGCTGAGGCAAGAGTGGTCAGTGGACCTAGCTCAGGTAGCACAGAACACAGGTGACCCCTAAAACGGGCTGTCTGCTGCCCCAGCTCTGGCTTCCCACCTGCACAGGTAACAAGTCACACCTGCATGGGGCTGGCAGCCAATGATACCAGCCTGCAGGAGCCAATGCCTGTCTCCAGCCCTCCCCACAGGACCTACAGCTTTCTCAGTGGAAGGAGAGAGAGCCCTAGAACCCCAGAGTCCTCTTTGCCACCGCAGCACTTATCTGAGCATGTAATTACACATTCGGGAGTGGTGGGTTGATTTCTGCTCATACCTCACCCAGGCTTTGGGGGCTTTGCTCACATCAAGTCCCCAGCCCAAGGGTACCACTGGCTGGAGACCACTGGAACCTAATGGGGCCTCAGGCCTGGCAGTGCCTGCCTCTTGCCTCAAGGACACCAAAGAGAAGGACTGACCTAGCTTACAAGCAAGCCATAGCAGTAACAGGGAGCTCGAATTGGCCAGTCCAACAGGTATGACCTGAATGCTCTTTAGAAAAAACATCTCCCAGGGCAGTTTCATAATCTGCCTTGTAATGCAGATTTAGACAAGTTTTTACGAATGCACTTTTTAAAATAGGTCTTAATGGATCCTTTGCAGTAGTTACAGCCCATTGTGTAAATGCAAACAGAAGGTTTTTTGAAAACATGTATTATTGATCAGAAAGGCAGCAGCAATTAGAAGCCAGTATGTCATGTCATTCAATACACACTTCCTATACAGTCCTGCTTGTGCTCATTCATAACTTTCTGACAAATTATCCTGTCACTGGGAAGCCTTTTCTTTTCCCTTTTGCTTCTAGAAGCAAAGGCGAACCTCTCCATCAGTTATTAGCTAGAGGTGAATGAAAAATTAAGCTTACCTTTACCATCACAAAACCTATTTATGAATTCTCCAGTTTCCAGACTGAAATGACAAAACCTTCAGGTAAGATGGATGATGCCTCTCGATTTGTTCTGTGGCCCACAGTGGAAAAACAAAACAAAACTGGTGACAGGTAGCATATGCTACCTGTCATGTTCAGGTGGGCAGAATCACAAAGCCAGGGAGGTCTGCCTTGTGGCAGGGTTGCTTAGCCAGGGTCTACAAGGAGGGGCCTTGGATGTCCCTCCCTGGTCATGTAACCTAAAATGATCAACAAGCATGAAGTTGAGCCTTGTTTTTGCTCAAAAATTCACATCCGAGTCTGTATTTCACCTGATCTGCACATTTACCATTTACTCTTCTTGAAAAGTTCATCTATTTAATAAATACTTGCTGGGCACTATTTTCCCAGCACCCTTTTCAAACTACAGTGAGCTAAGCCAAGACCCTTCCTTTGGGGTGCTTCTCAAGGACAATCACCAACACATAAGGTACAGACACACAGAGCATTCACAAGTGACCCCAGATGGGGAGGGGCATGGGGCAGGGTGTCTGTCAGGGCAGATGTCCCGGGGAGTTGACTTTGGGCAAAGAAGACAGAGCTCTGGGGATGGTGCTGCCCACAGGGAGTGGGGGAAGTGACAGGGTGGGCCTTGGGGTTTCCTCTGTTGCCCCAGCAGGGATAAGGGGTCTTTGTCTCCCCATGAAGCACCTCCTTGGCAGCCTCACCTCACCCCTCTAGAAGGTGCAGTTCTGGTCTCTGAGAGGGTTACAGCCTGCAGGATTGGCAGAGTGAATGCTCTGACCCAGGCAATCTTTAGGAGTGGAAAATGTCTGCTGTGTTCTTGGTGTGCTGACAAATAGGAAGTCCATTGACTTAATGTCCTGTAATGGCTTCTGAGGCCTCCTTGCCCAGGATGGGGTGGGTGCAGCTCCAGGCACGGTGTGCTGCTTCTACATCCATCTCAGGCCTGCGGGTGCTGAGGCAGTGTGTGTGTGGGGGTGCCGCCATCCCTGGAAAGGAGGGGGAGGGGGGCTGGCCACCTGCCTGTGGGAGGGCATAACCTGTGTGGCTCCCCCAGCCACCTGTGCTTACAGACAAGCCCGCGAGCAGCAGGGCACTGACTGACCCCCGTTCTCCCCACCCCAATCCAGGAAGTGCTCCTAAAGACCTTGTTCAGTGATGGCAGCAGCCCCAGGTGGCCAGGGGAGGTGGGGAGTGCTGTCTCGGGTAGATCTAGGGTGCCACCATTGCTTCCTCTCTAACACCTCCCTAAAGGTGGCTATCTGAACCTAGGTGCATGGTTGGGAGGTAGCTCCCAGCTCTGCTGTAGACACCTCACCCAGCCCAGGTGGGCACCCCTCAGCACCCCTGTTTGCTGAGAAGCTGGCCAGCCTGGCCTTCATCCCCAGTGCTGTCCACAGAATGTTCTGTGATGGTGGTAACTTCCTCCTCTGTTCCATCCAATGTGAGGGCCACTAGCCAAGTGTGGCTGTGGAGCACTTGAGATATGGATGGTGCGACTCAGGAACTGAATTTACAATAATGTAAAATTAAGTAGTCATACATGGCTATGTACTTATTGGGCATTGATGCTCTAAGAAACACCTTCCCGGCTTTACCCTGGGGCTCCTGGGGGGCTGGGCAGGCTCCTAGCCCAAACCTCCCCCGCTGTGGGGAGAGCAGAGAAACCAGAGCCTGCTGAGTCCCAGTGGGCTGTCTGATCCAGCAGCTTCCACTCTGTTTCCTGGTGGATTGAAAGTGCCAGAGCCCCCACCCCCACCCTCAACAGCAGCAGTCTTGCTGGGGTTCCCCCTGGGCACACTCTCTCTCGTCCTGGGGAATCTTCTGTTCCCCTGCAGACCCAGCACCAAGCCTGACCACGTCTACTGAAACCCCTGCCTCCTGTAGGCAGAGTGGGCGTTGGAGGGCCCTGTTCTCAGGGGCCTCTTTGGAAAGGGGCTGATGAGCTCATGCATGTTAATATGTTGTGATGAAGGGCTGTCAGGGGACTCTGTGCAGCAGCCTGAGACCCAAGGGCTTGCTTGCTGGGGCTGGGAGCTCAGCATCTAGCCCCTCTCCAGGGCCTACCTCCCTCTGCTCCCGAGCCACCCTGCCTCCAATGGTCTCAGACTCCCTACGTGTTCTGTGGCCACTGACCTCCACTGGCTGTTCCTTCTGTCTTCCTGCCTGCCTCTGGCCCCCTCTGTTGTTCAACTCTTAATTGTCACTCAGAAGTCTGGGCTCCAAGATACCACTCTCCCTAGCCAATACTCAGATGCTCCATCTAAACAATTTGAAGGGAACCCAGTATGCTTCCTGGGTTTCCCTGGTGGCTCAGTGGTAAAGAATCTGCCTGCGTTGCAGCAGTCGCAGGAGACGTGGGTTTGATCCCTGGGTTGGGAAGATCTTTGGAGGAGGATATGGCAACCCACCCCAGCAACCTTGCCTGGAGAATCTCACAGACAGAGCAGACTGGCAGGCTACAGTCCATGGGGTCGCAAAGAGTTGTACCCGACTGAAGCAACTGAGCACACACACACACACACACGCAGTGTGCTTCCTGTTTTGTTTTTGTTTTTGTTGTTGTTTTGGCCATGCCCTGCAGCATGTGCGAGCTTAGTTCCCCAACTAGGGATCAAACCCATATCCCCTACATCGGGAGCATGGAGTCTTAACCACTGCACAGCCAGGGAAGTCCTGCTTCCTGGTTTAACTGTGCTGGATTTATCTCCCGGCCCTCTCCATGGGGACATGATGAGGACTCAGGGTGCTAGTTGGATGACCTGCTGTGAGGAATGGCCCTGGAAGCTAAGAAGACAGCCTGGGCAGAGGCACAAGGTGCATTCAGGAGGCAGGAGGTAGGGCAGGGCCATCTGCTGTGACAGCATCAGTCCTTACCGGTGCACACTCACACCCCTCTGCCCCCAACTCCCTCTGGGCTGCCTCCTTGGTGTGAACAGAAGCCTGTTGAGTCTGTAAACATCAGTGGAAAGGGTGACAGGAGCAGGGCTGGAGCCGGAAGACAATTCACAGGGAGGGAACAGGAGGCCCCAAATAAATCATTCAGGGCCTGACATTTGGAGCATTTGAGTTTGAGACCAAACACAGATGCCCTTTAGATAAATACATTCTTGAGACGTGTTCCACAGGAGAAGTTTATGACTTGAATAGGTTTTTAGTGTCAGATGAGCATCAGGAAGTGTTTTGTTGAGAGACCTTCTCTTAAAAGCTCAGAATCCTTCTCCTCCCTCTGACCCTTTAAACAGAAGGATACAGGGATCCTCAACAAGGGGAGCTTCTCTTTCTCCAGGTTCCCTGGGGATTGGCCCTGGGCTGGGATTGCTCAACTGAGGAAGGTTCTGGAAGGTTCTGAAGACCTCAGTGCTCCAGGCCAGCAGGGTTGGGGGTGAGGGTCTCTCAGGAAGCTGATTTAGAAGCATAGAAGCACCCTCCTCACTCAGAGCAGCTCTCCCACTCCCCACCCCCAATTCCTCTCTCCACAGAGGTCCACAGGAATGAGAAGGGCTCTGTGTGGAGATCGTGGGTCCCCCTCAAGCCTACAGAGGTTGGCAATTTTCTGTGGGTTGGAAACTTTACAAAGTTCCCCCACGCTGAAGCCCAGGAATACGAAGGAGCTGGGCTCACTGCAGGCCCTACGCCAGAGAAAGGAGACATGAGGAGAAGGTCAGATGCAATCATGTCTGGAAGCTTCTCCCTTCTGGCTTAGAGACAGGCCCCTACCTGCCCATCCCGGGCTCTGTCCCAGGACCTCCAGGGAGCCCTGCGGCTGCTCTCTGCCCAGCTCCAGCCCGGACACCAAGTAGCCACTGGTGGGGCTGCTTCTACTACCCTGTGTGTGCTGCTCAGCCCTTGCCCTGCCCCCCAAGACAGGGGCTGCATTGTGAGGGGTGGATGCAGTTGCAACCTCTGCGAATTGTAACCTGTCCTTGAATGAGGCTACCATGGAAGAACTCACCACAGATTGTCTGTGCTGTGACTCAGCCACACAGGGAGGCCCCCTGGCTGAGCCAGGCAGAACTTGGGCTTGTCTTTCCACCACACGTGGGTGTGGGTGGGCTGGGGGCACACAGGAAGGCCTAGGACCTGGCTCACGGAAACCACATGGATGGAACTGAAAGGAAGCCCATGTGAACTTTGTGGGCACAGCAGTCCACCTCCTAGTACAGCTGTGAGATGAGCACTCAGGTGGTGGGGGATGGGAGAGAAGGGACCACTGTGTCTGTGCTGTTCTCCACACAGGACATCTCCCGGGGGCAGGAGAAAGGTTCTAATCAATCAATACACCAAGACTCCACACTGATTTCAGGGAGGGCCCCTCGTTTCCCTTAGGTGACTTCTGAGGACACCCGGAACCACATTTTCAACCACTCCTATAACTGAGAAACTGCTGTAACTGAGAAACTGAACCTCGGCTTTTCCACGTCTGTGGATAATTCTGCCCTCCCACTCCGCCCCTCCATCTCCCACCCCCTAGCAATGGCCCTCAGAGGCCTGTCTCAGACCCTCTCTTTGCCCCAGATCCCTGGGGTCTCGTGGAAAGCTGATTCAGAAGCTTAGAAGCATCCTCCTCACTCACAGCAACTCTCCTTCCCCTCCCCAACCCCCACCCCCTCCTACCCACAGGAACCTGATGGCTGGTCTACAAGATGTATTTATCTAAATGGCCAGATCACTCCCTGTCCTAGTCATTTCATCCATGGCTGTGTCAGGCAATGAATGAACAGGGAGACTGATGCAGAGAGGCCGGGACTGAGCAGGCACCTGGGTGCCTGCTCTCCTCCCTACCCCCGCCCCGGGGCCCCGAGCTTACCTCCTTCGCTCCTGGGACTTGCCCAGACCCTCATCAGGAGTCCACCTCAGGGATGGAAGAGAAGAGTTTGGATGAAGCACCTATGATCTTCTAAAGCTTCGCTCCTGCCTCATAATTGTTTCCTTACAGGATCCAGACGCTTGGATACAGCTGATTCTCTAACACCATTCACAACCTTTTTTTGTTTTCTTCACGGTTGTCTTGGAAGCAGCTGCCCACAAATGCAAGCAGCCTTCGTCTTTGGGGGCTCCTGCGACCTTGCCTATGGTGGGGGGCAGGAGGGAGTGACCTCTGTTTTATTTCCCAGGTGGATACCCAGGCTGCAGAGGGGCTTTGCCTGGTTACCCATTTGTATCTGTAATTTATCAGCAATCTCAAAATCCTAAAGGTTGAATTATGCATGTCTGACCCCTGGAAGAAAAGCTGAGTGAGGTTTCCCTGGGAGGCAAAGCTCTGAGGCCTGAATCATCTCTCCTAGAAGAGGAGGCCGGCCTTGAGTGAGCACAGTGGGAATGGCTCATGGCTGTGGAGAACCTACATGGGGGCAGCCCTGGACTGGAGCTTCTAACTCATTCAGGGTCACAACACCCGCCTGGGTGGGAGCAGTGCCCCATTTTCCAGGCAGATTGCTGAGGTGCAAACCCAGCTGTTCCTTCTCTGGGCTTCTTGCCCTCACTTCACTGTTGGTTTCCAAATTCTAGTGCAAGGCTGGTCAAACACACTGTGAGCCTGCCCCCCAGGTTCTAACTCTGGGTGTGGGGGTAGGGTGACACATTGTCCTCGGGACTAGATCCCTGGGGCTGCTGATGCCGCTGGTACCCGGCCCACTGGGTGGGGATCAGCTGCCCAGAGCATGGTGCAATGGGAGAGACACAGGTGAGGATCTCAAAATGGAAGGTGCCTGCTTCACTCTGCTGCTCGCACGCCCTGTTCCCAGTGAGCCTCCCCTCCTCTGTGTCTCCTCCCTTTCTGCAGCCTCCATCTGCCCCTGGCTGATGCCCATGGCCCTGGCTTTGCTGGGAGCCCACCCAGAACTCACCTTCTCTGCTCCTCTTCAGGGACCCACCTGTGTTTGCAGACAGCTGTCTCCTCCTAACACCCGTTTTTTTCAGCTGGGTCCCTCATGGGAGACTCAGACCCGACTGAGTCCACTGGGTGATCCAGCACACTCACTGTGCAGGTAAAGGGTGGTCATCTCTTTGTTTTGGCTGGATTCTACTGCCATCCAACTCTTGCATGGGGTGGAGCTTCAGAGAGTCTCCAGCAAACATGATTCTCTCATCTGCAAAGCAAGTGGGCTGTCACCATCACCCAGAACATGTCTGCTCCATTCCTCTGCAGGGACACACCTGTATTTGCAGACAGCTTTCTTCCCCTAACACCCATGTCTTCAACTGGGTCCTCAGAGCAAGACGGTTATTGCCATCATCCTGATGACCACGTGTTTGGCTCTCGGGGACCTGGTCTCTGCCAAGCCATGGTCCCTTGACAGAGGCTAATTCAGGTCCTGTGCATGGCCAAGGGGGACTGGGGAAAAAGAGGAAAGAGAGGATGCCAGGGGACTCTGCCCCTTAGTCAGAGGCTCACAGGCCCCTCCAGACAGCGCATATACATGGCAGTGGTGGTGCTGGCAGCAGTGACTCTGGCTGGCCTGTGCATTGTTATTTCCAAAGACCGAGTCTTTGAAGCAAAGGAATTTTCATTCCTTTTACATTAATGAAAAAACTTGCAACCAGAGGAAGCACCCCACTAAATGACTGATGCTCCACAAGATACGCACTGTTCAGAAATGTCTCCTAGTCAATGAAGAAGTCAGTGGAATAAATAGTCAGTGGAATAAAAAGTAATCTGGCTACTCTAGGAATTAATATAAAAATATCAGATGCAGGATTTATAAGGGATGCCACCTCCAGCTAACCCTCCCTGGGTTAAATACCCCAAGGATGATGATTTACATCCTGTGCTGCAGGGCTCTGCCAGCATAATCGATAGGGGTGAGAAATGGGGCCACCCGGCCATGCTTGCCTGCAGGGCTGGGGAGGGGAACTGAGGGGGCACAGGGCAGCCCTGCAGGCTGCTAGGAGGAACAACCCACTTGAGCTGTCTGTCCTTTCTTCCCCTTCCTCTGCCTCACTGGTGAGCTCCAGACCCGTGGCCCATGTGTTTCTGGAAGCCTGGGCCATGGTCCCACTGGTCCTCACCCCTATGCCCAGCTCCTCCAGGCCTACAGGAGGCGGCCTAGGGAGAGGAGGGCAGGGCAGGCTGAGCCAGGTGCTGCCAAGACCAGAGCAGTGGGACCCGCACCCCAACCCTGGAAGCCTGGGCAAACCTCCTGACAGTAAGCAATCACACAGCCATCTTTGCTCTGCAAGAATTACTGTCCCCAAGTCTTGGTTTAGGGTGAAACTTGCCTAAGCAACTATTTATTCCCACTGTCCCAGACTTAGGATCTGCTGTTGGATTTAAGCCCTTGTTGGGCATTCCTGGGGTGCTTCCCTGAGGGAGCTCCAGGCTGGGGCTCGTGCCCGGAAACAGATGGGCCTCACTGCAGCTACAGGGCTGGCTTCCCTGCTGTGCTAGGTGAGATGTGCATCATCCCCACTCCTCCATGGTGAGGGCTATGCCTGCTCAGTTTTGCCCCAGTGTGCACCAGCCACACTTGGCGGGGGCTGGGCAGTGGGTTGGACCAGCCGGTGTCAGGGCCAGCCAGGCTGCCCCTGGGGGGTGGAGCGGGGGGCAGAGGAATATCCTGTCATCTGGCCCTTGATGTTGAGGCCCCGGAAGAGGCGAAAGCAAGGAAGACAAAGTGTTTACTTACTCCTCAGCCCCTCCCTGCCAAGCCTCCCATGGTCCCTCAGCCACACTCTCTACTCTGGAGTTGCAGCAGCTGTTGGGGGAAGGGGCACCAGCCTCTCATCATGCACTGCCCAGCCCTCTGCTCTAGCATTAAGCCTAGTCATTGCCCTTCAGGAGTGTCATCTTCTTCTCTGACCATCCAGCCCTCAAGGGAAATTCCTGTAGGGCTGGCAGTGAGGAAAGTCTGCGGGAAAGAGAAACTAGGGTTCCTTGTTCTTGATCCCACAAGAACCTGGCCCTTCCCCGGGAGGCCTACTGGTGTCTCCTTAGCACATCCACCCTGAGCAGCCTGGCTGAGTGCCCCGGTGTCCGCCACACTTCTGTTCACACCCACACTGAGTGGGCCCAGCACAGGCCTCCATGCCTCATGTGAACTAAAGCCAGGGACAAGTGACCCTGAGCAATCTCAGGGACAGAAAGGCCCAAAGGGACCACTCGGTCTAAGCCTTATCACAGAAAGACTGAGGTTCCACTGAGACTGGCCAAGGCCACAGGGTAAAGCTGGCCTCCTGGCCTGAGGGCAGTGCCCTCTGCCCTCTGCCTGCCAAATCACCCTGATGCTGGTCTAGGCTACTGTGCAGTCATCCTCAGTCCTACTAAAGGGAGAAACATAAACTCAAATACAATTTTCATTGTATCAGGAGTTGAATGGTGTCCCCCCAGATCCATATATTAGAGTCCTGACTCTGTTAGCTTAGAATGTGATCTGATTCAGAAACAGGGTCTTTACAGATGTAATCAGGTTAAAATGAGGTCACTGGGGTGGGCCCCAATCCAATATCACTGGTGTCCTTATAAAAAGAAGGAATTTGGACAGAGTCAGGCCCAGAGGGAAGGTGAGGTGAAGAGACATAAGCTGAGGAGAGAGCCCGTCGAAAGATCCTCCCATCACAGCCCTCAAAGGAACCAGCCATGATTTCAGACTTCCGACTCCAGAACCGTGAGATAATAACAAGCCATGCAGTCACCGGAAACTGATGCAGACTGGAAAGAAGGTCCTGGTAATGAACATAGAGCACTATTAATTTTACTTTTTTTGGGGGGGTGCTTTTGGTGTTTCAGATTTTGCTGTTGTTTAGTCACTAGTCGTGTCTGACCCTTTGTGACCCCATGGACAGTAGCTTGCAGGCTGTTCTGTCCATGGGATTTTCCAGGCAATCATACCGGAGTGGGTTGCCATTTCCTTCTCCAGTTCCAATTATTTGTATGCTTTTAGTTTTCATTATGAATTCACAAACTGGGGTGTATTTATCAACGGTCAGAGATTCAGGAGAGGATGCTGATGGGGAAGTCTGCTCAGTGCATTCCAGGAGCTGAGGCCCTCCTGGGATGTGGGTTCCCAGGTTGCTGGGATAGAGGGCAGAGAATTGCTGGATATGTGTGTGGGCCAGTGAAGTGTGAAATGGATGAGGACACTATAGCCCACATTTCCCGCTGTCTTAGTGATGTTTTCTGTCCACACTGATGGCAGTGACCTTGATCAGGAACCCCATGGTGACCCATACAGGGCACCTCCATCCAGCCAAAGAGATGGAAGCAATGGGCTACTGAGTGCTTGCTTGTCCCTTCACATAAAAACAGGTCAGTGTTGTTCTAGTGAAAAGGACTTTGTGGGCATTACTGCTGTAGGCGTAATCACACAATATGAATTCTAAACAAAATCACAGACCCCCATTTGGTGAAACTTATTCCAGGGAATTTCAGTGTATTGTTTGACACCCTGTTGACTCACACTGCTTAGTGCATTTTTGCTCTCACAGCAGCTCTGTCACTACTGGGTTTCAGTGGAGGCTTAAAAAAAGCAATTTCTCTGCAGGCCACAGCTCTAAGATCACAGGAGGGATTCACAGACCTCACAACCTTTGGGAAAATGACCAAATATCAAAACTAATACCAAACATTTTGCTACCAAGAAGACATTTCCCATTAAACAGAAACCCCCAGGGACTTCCCTGGTTGTCCAGTGGTTACAAATTCACCTTCCAATGTAAGGAGTGTGGGTTTGCTCCCTGGTCGGGGAGTTAAGATTCCCACATGCCTTGAAGCAAAATAAGTAAATAAAACAGAAGCAATGTTGTAAATATGAACTTTCCTGGTGGCTCCAGACAGTAAAGGACTTGCCTGCAGTGCAGGAGACCTGGGTTTGATCCCTGGGTTGGGAAGATCCCCTGTAGAAGGAAACGGCAACCCACCCCAGTATTCTTGCCTGGAGAATTCCATGGACAGAGGAGCCTGGCAGGCTACACCATGGGGTCGCAAAGAGTCAGACACAACTGAGTGATTAACACTTCCACTTTCAATGCTGTAACAAATTCAGTAAAGACTTTTTAAATGGTCCACATCAAAAAATCTTAAAAAAATATAAATAGAAACCACTTCCAGGAATGAGACACTTCCTCTCCCACATATGGCAGACCCTCTGGAGTAGCTCTCACTGACCCAAATGTACTAGAGCTCCCCCAGGACAAGGAACTCTGTGTCCACCCATATTCTCAGTCGGTCATCCACAGAGCAGGTGCTGCATCCCTGGGTCAGAGAAATTCAGGGAAGTCCAAGAGATCATCAAGGGCAGCATTCTCACTGTCTATTACTCAATAACAAGCCATCCCCAAACTGTCTTAAAACAACACCGTTATTTCTTTTGCTCACGAGTCTATAACATGGGCAGTCCTCAGCAGGCATATCTTGTCTCTGCTGCACTCCGCTTAGCTTAGGGTGGCTCACAGCAGGACTGGAATCACATGACTTGTGTCATGTAGAATCACATGGACTTCCTCACATGACTGTGTGTGGTGCTGGTTGCTAGCCCAGACCCTCTGCCTTCACTGGAACTGTCCACCAGGGCACAGACATACAGCCCTGTAGGAGCTGGGCTTCCTTAGAATACGGCGGTCAAAGTCGTATCACCTTCTGTATCCTTGTCTCCAAAGTCCCCCTGCATCCCTCCGTCACATTCTATTTATCATAGCAGTCACAAAGTCCAGCCCAATTTCTAGGAGAGGGGAAACAGAATCCATCTCTGGATGGGGGTGGTGGTGGCAGGATTCTGGAAGAGCCGGCAGGACAGAAATATTGCTGTGGTCATTTGCAGCCTGCGACATCCTGGTCCAGAGGTCACACTGGGGAGTCTGGGTCAAGGGGGCAGGTTCCCAATGTGGTCCACCATCAGGAGTTAGGGACAGAGTCCAAAAATGCCTCCCTACTGCTCCTGAAGTGAGTCTGAGCTAACACTGAACAGGCCACACCTGTGTCCCCTTTGGCTCCGTAGGCCCATCGGCACAAAGACCAGCAATAATCCTCTCTCAAGACTCCTCAGCTTCAGCTGTCTGTAATGCCAGGACTCTCTGATCTATGGAATGAGTCATCAGTGGCATCTCCTTCAGCAAATGACCCATTCAAAGGGAAGATTTGTTATGCCTGGGGCATTTTATGAATGTTGTTGCTTTGTCTGGCAAGCTGTGATTCCATTAGGAAAAACAGCCGGCATGAGATGATGCTGCCAGGGCAGATGCTTGGATCGAGGGCACATGGGGGGGACCGGTGGCCTGTACCATGGCTGCTTCCTCCCACCTACCTGAGGGGGACCCTGGGTGCTCAGCTCCTCCCAGCCAAATCATAGAGTGGAGGTTGCAGGCTCAAGCTTGCACTCTACATTTGTGACACCTGTGTGAGACAAAACAACCCTGAGCTGGGCTCCCCTGGACCCCAACACAAGGGAGGAGCTGGCCAGGCTGCAAAGACAGCTGTCTGCACCCAGCACCCAGGCCCATGCCCTGGTCTTCCACTGCCTGGTATGGGTGAGTGTGCACCACCACCTGAGGCCTGTGCACCTGTTCACAGGTGACACTCACCTGGCAGCGACAGGCAGCAAAGGGCTCAGCTTCAGGAGTGCTGGATGCCAGGGGCACACCCTCTCCTCCTTCCCTTGCTTTCCCCATGAGGCCTAGCACAGTGCTGGGCACACACAGGGTCCTGTGGCCTCCTGCTCATTCTCAGAACAGGTCAAGGAAGACATGGACCTCAGGGTCTCTGAGACGGGGCAGAGTGGGCTGTGGCTGTGATGCTAGGCAGGGCTGCTATGAGGACCCCAGAGGGCTGGGGTGGGTGTGTTCCTACCCCTGGTTGGAGTTCCCTCCAAATTCTGGATCAAACTATTGGATCTGAGACTCAGAAGGGACTGCAGCCATCTCCAAGGTCAATGGAAGAAAAGGGAGCACTTGAGTCCTCAGAAAGTGAGGGTCCTGGGCTCCTTGGAGCCTCTTCCACTCCTGGTCTGACCCCCGCATTTCTCTCCTTGTCACTAATCCCCATGGCCCCTCCCAGAGATTCTGTCCAATTACTGAGCCCTTCCTCAGCTGCAAACCCCCTGTCATCAGTGCAGAAAGGGTTCAAAGTGGTGCCTGCCCCAGGGTGGGGGTGAAACAGAGCAGGGTATGGGCGAGGGCTCTGGGAACTGAGTGTGATAAGGACAATCCACGGACATCTCTCTTCCTCTTCCCAACACTGCCCCCCAAATGTTCCTATTCACCCGGCAAAGCTCGACCTTGGGTGGCCCAGTTTTCTGCCTCCCCCGAGTCCTCGCCTGGCTGGAGGAGGTGAGGGAAGCTGTCTGTGTTCAGGACCCTCTCTCCACAACAGTGGTCTCAGCCACCCTGGTTGCTCGCTCCCTGTCTTCTGTGCCTCCGCAGCCCTCACAGCCACCTCCCTGGGCCTCCAGATCTCTTAGAAGGACCTACTCAGCCTTTTCCAGTCCGTCTGCACCACCCACTCAGTCACAGCTCCTGAGCCTTGTGCATCGTCTTGCTGCAGCTTGAACCCACTTCTCAGGCTTCCTGGATCACTCCCTGTCAGAACATGCTGGAATGCTCCTCATCTTCAAACCCAAACTCCAAGACCTTGTGCCTATCCCTTATTCCTTGGCTCTTTTTCTGGGGGGAGGAGGGGCCTCATTGCTCGCAGGATCTTTGTTCTCCAACCAGAGATCGAACCTGTATCTCCTGCAGTAGAAGCATGGAGTTTGAACCACTGGACTGCCAGGGAATTCCCTCGGCTCTCTTGACAGGTGTTATCTTTGTAACCACCTCCTTTTCTGGCCCCTGTGGTCCCTGCAGCCCCCTGCAACCCCTGTGGGCCCCGCCCTGCCCTGACTCTGGCTTTGTCTAAGCCTGAAAGCTGAAGGACCTCCACCCAATGGGCCAGAAGTGACCCTCTGCTGTCCACGTACACTCAGCTCCTGGCAGCACTGGACTGCTCCTCCACCTGCCTGCACACCCGCACCCCCTCCTCCGCCCCCATCCCCAGGCCTCTCCTCACTTGGCTTCCTGGATACACCTCCTCCTCTTCTTCATCTGTGTGCCTTCCTTGTCTCCATTACTAAACATGGATGTGTTCACAAAAGATCCCCAACCTGGGCCGTCAGTTTAGCCCACACTGACTCCTCAGTGACCGCATCCAGACCCAGCTTGAAACCCAGTCCACCCCACCCCCAACACTCTCCTCCATCCCCCATCTATTCCCAGCCTCTCCTCCCCACTAAAGTCCACTCACTAAGCTGCCTGCCCTCCATGGACTCTCTGCATGGCCCCCAGAGGGCATCTCAGGTTTAATGCATCAAAAGTAAACTTTTTTTTTTTTTTTTTGTGGCTGTGTCATGTGGTTTGCAGGATCTTAGTTCCCCAAACTGGGATTGAACCAGTGACCTCAGCATTGAAAGTATGGTGTCTTAACCACTAGACTACCAGGGAATTCCCAAAAACAAACTCTTAATTTCCACTTTTCCCATCCCCAAATCTTGCTTGTCCTTCACTTATTCCCATCTTAGTAAAAGGGTTCATATTCACTCAGTTTCTCAGGACAAAGACCAAAGAGTTACAAGTGATTCCCTTCTCTCTTTCATACCTTGAATCTGACCCAACGGCATGTTCTGCTGGGTCTCCAGAACATACTCAGAATCTCATCCGTCTGCGTTGGTCCAAGCTGCTGTCCTCTCCAGGCTGTCACAGTGGCCTCCTTCTCAGGCTCCCACCATTGTTTCATCCCCTTCCCACAGTCCCAGAGGGGTGCTGGGGAAAAACTCAGCCCGTTGCATGGAGCAGGCAGCTGAGGTCCCAACCCCACCAGGGTGGAATCTCAGCAGCTGCACCAGATCACCTGCCCCTGAGCCTGCATCCTGAAGGGTAAGTAGTCCACAGCCAGCTCAGATGGGTGGCTGTCACCCATCTGATGCTCACCCACCAACCTCTGCTCACCCCACCTCCCTGACCTCAGCCTCCCCCTGCCTCCTCCTCCCCTCCCTCTTCTCCTCCTTCTCACTCCACTTGGGCTTCTCCAGCCTGTTGTAGGTGTGTGCTCAATTGCTCAGTCGTGTCCAACTCTTTGCGACCCCATGGACTGCAGCCCACCAGGCTCCTTTGTTCATGGGGATTCTTCAGGCCAGAATTCTTGAGTTGGTTGCCATTTCCTCCTCCAGGGGCTCGTCGCCTCTTAGGGATAGAGCCCTTGTATCCCTTGTTTCCTGCATTGGCAGACGGAGTCTTTACCACTGAGCCACTTGGGAAGTGCCCCGCCCACCCCACGACTGCTCTTCTTTAAATATAGCAAGCCTGTTGGTACTGGGGACTCTGCACTGGCTGTCCCTTCTATCTGGGAGATGCTTGCCCTTGACCTCTCCTTCACTTTGCCCAGATGTTGGCTCAGATGTTCCTCAGTGGCCATGCTCTAAGAAGCAGTCTCCCATGCTCTCCCTGCTCCACTGGGCTTTCTTTAGAATCCTGTTATGTTTGCATGGTTATATTTGTTGGTGTGCTTTGCACGTGCATGTATGGGTTTACATGAATGTAAGCTTCCAAGAACAGGGAGTTTGCTCTTTTGTGTCCCTAGTGCCTAGAATAATACTTGGAACATAGTAGATGCTCAAATAGCTGTTGATTAACTCAGTAAATGAGATGATGTTGCATCCACATCAGGACATGTGGGTTCCTGGGCCTTCCCAATAGCTGTGTGCTATTCCACAGGTGGACATGCTCAGGTTTAATTATCTGGCCCCTCACTTGAGGACATTTATCATTCTTATTCTTTTGCTACAATAAACAAAGTTTCATTGCACATCTTTGTACACCCATCTTTGCATTTATGTGTGAATATAGTGAAAAATCAACAATTACAGGCTCTGCACTTGCTGGATCAAGGAGTGTGTGCATTTAAAGCTTTGGTAGATAATCCTAAATTGTCACCCAAAAATATTTTTTACCAAATTATGATTTTTGAATTTTTAAAATATTTGAAAATCCATATGTCAAAGAATGAATTAGCCTCACTCCTTTAAAGAGCTCTTGAAACTGAGATCAGGCTCTGCGACTGAGTGTCATTTCACAAGGGTGAGACTGAGTCTCAGGGAGGGCATAGGGACTGTCATTCCTTGGCCATGGCCATGGTAGTCAACACACTCCAGCCCTGGGGTCCCACACCCTAGCCTCTTTCACCCTTACAGAAATCAGCCTTCAGTGCCTGTCACTGGCTGACTTTGGGAAAATTTAAGGACAGTCACTGAGAGTGGAGGGCTGTTATTATTCTGTATTGTCAGGAACTTCCTGAAGCACCAACCCAATAAGGATCTATTCAATGCTGGCTATGTGCTGCAACAGTGTGGACACAGCCTTCAACAACCCAGAAAAGCTTGGCCTTCAAAGAGCTTGCAGGGCATTCAAGGAGACAGATAATGAACAGGAGAGTACGTCAGATGGGAAGGAAGGATATGAGAAAGCCAAACCAGCAGAAACCGTATGACTGCCAGTTTCAGACAGGGCTTCAGGTCTTCACACCTCTGAGTTCTCACACTCTTGTGCAGCTCCCTCCCTCCAAGTTTGAACTGGACCTGGGACTTTCTTTTAATGACTAGGAAAGGCAGAGTGATGGGCTGGCACTACCAAGACTAGGTTACAAATGCCTGTGAGGGGACTTCCCTGGCAGTCCAGTGGCCAAGACTCTGCACTCCCAATGCAAGGGGCTCAGGTTCAATCCCTGATTTTGGAACTAGATCCCACATGCTGCAACTAAAGATTTGGCACAGCCAAATTACTTAATTAAAAAACAAACAAACGTCTGTGAGTCTGTCTCACTGGCACGCCCTCCCTTTCCCCTTGCTCACATTGATGTTTTGAGCAGCACAGGAGGGCCCATGTGCCAGGGACTGAGGGCAGCCTGGGAAGAGACAATTACTGCCCACAGCCTCATAAGACAGCCTTATGCAGACCCAGCCCTGAAAGGACCCCAACCTAGCTTGCCTGAAGTTATGAGAGACCCAGAGGAATAACAAGACCACACCCATATTCCTGACCCATAGAAACTGTAAGATAAACATGCAAATACTGTCTTTAAGCTTCTACGTTTTGGGCTAACTTGTTACTCAGCAATAGCTAACTCACACAAAGGGGAATAGAGAGTGCCAGGGAGGTGATGCAGTTTAAAATAGGATAGGAGGGAAGGAATTATTTGAGAAGACTTGAAGAAGGGGGAGACTGAGCCTTGGGATTCCAGGGGCAGAGTTGGATTTTGGATGGCAGTTACAAGGGTGGCTGGAATAGAGTGAGAGGGGCAAGAGGCAGGGGCAGGAAAAAGATGGATGGAAGGATGTCACGCTAGCATTTTTTTTTTGACCCTGAACTTGGGCAAAGGGGGATTTTAAGACTTTGAGCAAATGCACATTTCAACAGGGTCCAGGTGGGTGATAGGTTTAAGGGAAGGTGGAGGGTAGCAGGGAGATGGCCAGAGGTGTCAGGTCCCCAGTTTACATGAAAGGTGACCATAATAATAGACGTAGGGTGTGAGGGAAGAGTTCCTACATCTAAGGGGTGGGGTGTAGGGGGCAGGTTTGGGGAAACCTGGCGGTTGGGGTTCACAGGCCCAAGATGCCTGTCCGACCTTGAGGCGGAGGGCTGAGCAGGCAGTTGGGTCAGGCAGTGTGTACAGTATTTAAGGCCACAGGACAGGAGTGAGCGTGGGGGTAGGTGAGGAGAGGACCAAGGGGTGGGAGTGAGGCAGGGAGTTTGTAGTCCAGCCAAGGACAGCATGGGACCAAAGTGCTGGGTTACCGAGAGTTGAGGCTGAGCACTGACTTAGCAACTGGGACGGTCAGTGTAGAGTGAGTCCAACAGAGGCCTGTCTGAAGGACGAGGAAGTAAGCATATTTGGATCTGGTGGGAACAGACACAGTGTGTCTGCAGAGGGACACACTCAGGACACAACATCAAGGGAGGGAGTGGGAACCAGGCCCAAGACAGGGAGAGGGCAACAGCCCTGGGAGCTGGTGGGGAGTCAGGGCATCTGGTCCTCGGGAAATTCCAAGGACCCAGGTGCCCCTGCAGTTCATGCCTGCCCCCGGCCCCCCACCTCACTAGCAGACTAGTTACCCTGGGGGTATCAGCAGGGCTGGAGATAAACTGGGCAACTGCCTTCGGAATTTCCTGACCTGGATGAGGTTCAGCCTTTAATCTCATGTTGTATCTATAGCCTTGTCTCATGTGGTTTGTGAGAAGCTGGGGAAAAAAAAGAAAAGGGCTGATAAGCTTCACAGAGGGGAGGAGAGACCAACCCAAGACGTTTTGAGTGAGCTCCAAGGTGCCAGTGAGGGGAAGGACAGAGACTCAGGGGGCATGGGTCTGAGCTGAGGGTGCAGCCAGGGGATGCCGAGTGTGCCAGGCTGCAAGACCAGCCCCGGTCAGACACCCGCTGTGGGGCTGGACTTCCCAAGCCTGTTTCTCCATCAGACAAATGGCGTGCCTGGGAACACCACCTCACAGGCTGTAGAGCAGGAGCAGGAGGTGGGCAGGGAGGGACCTTGTGTCCTTCTGGGAGAGGGACTCAGGTGGCACCAGTGGTGGGGGGTGGGGAGAGTGCCCTGGAAAGTCGAAGTGTTGCTCTGTGTGATGGGTGGGAGGGTGGTGCAAAATCGTATCTGTGAAAGTATAAACCTACCACTGAACTGAGGAAAAATGCCGTCTGAAACAGCATCTGCTTCCCTTCCTCTTTGTCTGGGCCCAAGAGGATTTGCTGCCTCTCAGGGGCCAAGAAAGCAGGTAGGAAGAGCAGGATGCGAGGGCTGGATGTCTTGACAAATTGAATTTTCCTTCTTTTCTGGCCTCCTGGGGGAGATATTGTGTCCTGCATTGATGCAAATGTGTTCAAAGTGCACTTTCCACAGAC
This sequence comes from Cervus elaphus, assembly GCF_910594005.1. NCBI lineage: Eukaryota > Metazoa > Chordata > Mammalia > Artiodactyla > Cervidae > Cervus > Cervus elaphus. The sequence continues at coordinate 447,496 of NW_025316716.1, read as the reverse complement.
TCAGAAATAACGAGCTGCCTTTCCGCTGAGGCCTGGGACCATGGCAAGGACCCTTTTGCTGAAGGTGGCCAGTGGCTGGTCACAGAATCTGTGGCTGGCACAGCGGCAGAGTCCAGGTGCCATGATGGGTGAGCCAGGGGAGCCTGCAGAAGGCATGCAGAGAGCAGCAACCCCAGGAAGCATCTAATATACTCCTTTTGCTGTGGGGAACCAGGGCCCAGAGAAGGCACTGAGCTGCCTGGGGCAGGCAGGGAGTCCTGGGCACCTGGCCTGCTTCTCCCTGCCCCACCCTCCAGGCCGTCTCAGACCAGGTTTGCTTCTGGGAAGGAGCAAGGAGCTGTCAGCCAGCAGTTGGTCTTCAGCCAGGAGTTTGGGCTTTGGCCAGGAGTTGGTATTTGTTAAAAGAGATGGAAAAGGTGAAACTGTTATCAAGAGGCAGTATCTGAGGGCTGAGTTCACTGCAGGGTCTCAGGAACTAGATAGCATCAGCCTGGCCTGCTCAGAGGACATGAAGGAAAACTAGGGCAGTCACACATGGGAGTCGCCTACTCTCCAGCTGGCCTGCCCAGTGCTCCTGAGAGCCCGGAAGATGGAAAACAGGTTAACAAGTCCGGGAGGAAATGAGCAGAGATGCCTTTGCTGCCAAGGGCTTGGTTCAGCAACCCGATTGCTTCTGGCTTCCTCACCGGCCTGAGGCTGGTAGTGATGGCCATTTCTGGCAGAAGGATGTCTGGGTTTGAAAGTTGGAAAGGAGTTCTTTGGAAGCCTCGGATCCTGGTCTGCATGGTTCTCAGCTTTGCTGTCTCAAGAAAATGTGGGCTCCCAGGTGGTCCCCATGGCTCAATATTTGCCTCTTGTTTCACAACAGGTGGGCCTCTATTTAGATGGAACCCAAGAGCGGAAGAGGGTTCTGCTGCTGAGAAAACGTTTGGTGAACTTCACTACCCACTCCTGATTCACTGAACATGGTCACGGATATTCCTTTCATGGGATAAAGAAAATAGTGGCAGACTCGGCAAGGTCATTCTTACCTTCCTTTCCCTTATGATCTGCACTAATTGCGGCTGGAAAGCGAATTAAATTCCCAGCCTGTCTTGAACTAAGTGTGGTCAAATAATACAGTTCTAGTAAATGAGATATAATTGGCAGTCAGCTGGGGGGTTCTGGGCAGACTTGTTTTCTTGATTAAAGAGCCATAGGTGGCTGGTATTTCTAATTTTCTCTCCATTTCCCTTTTTCCTGCCTTGCAGGTGGATATGACACCAGGAGTTGTGGCAGTCATGTTGTAACACTGAGGCAGAACACATGAAAAAGAGGCAAAGTCCTTATGGAGACAGGGCTTGACATGGCTGAGCTGTTGAACCTAGGCCAGCAGCTGTCAACTCACAGGCCTCTTGTAATCTGAGGTAAAACCAAGCTTTATTTGTCTAAGCTGTTGTGTTTGGAATTTCTGCAGCTGAAAGCACTGCTGGCTAATGCACACCACTATGACAAAGTATCAGCCAGCATCACAGGTGACAGTGAAACCCTACCTGCATTCCCACTACATTTTGAGATAGGGGTGTGTTCGCTGTAACCACCAAGAATGATAACAATACAAATAACATTTCTGAGTATTCATTACATGCCAACAACTATCCTAAGCAGTTAGCATATTGGCTCATCTGATCTTCCAACAATCCCGTGGGGAACGTTTTACAGGTGTCAAAACTAAGGCACAGAGAGGTTGAGGGAACTTGCTCAAGTTAGTAAGCAGTGAGCCAAGATGTGAATTCAGAAAGTCTGGCTCCAGGATCCATCCTCACAGTCACATGTGATACTCACCCTCTCTCTCTCTACAATTAAGAGTCAGGGGAGACCAGCATAGCCCTGATCGAGGCTTCTTGTCCTGAGCTTCATGGCTGCCTCATTCCTTCCTTTCATGCACTTCTCCGGGGAAGCCAGCTACCTGCTAAAGGAGGGTGGAGAGCCAGGATCAGAGCTGGAGGAACTGCGATCTGAAATGTTTGACAGCCTCGGGCTGGGGCAGCCTTTGGGGCTACTTCACAGACAGCCAAGACCCCTCCTCTGCTCCAGGGCATGTATGAGTGAACACTGTCAATATTTTTTCTCTTCCTTCTCCCATTTCCCAAGTTGATTAACCCCACTTCTGATGAACATCTTTTTCATTTATTTTTAAAGCTACTTTAGTATTCAGTAATGGTGAAGGCAATGGCACCCCAGTCCAGTACTCTTGCCTGGAAAATCCTATGGACAGAGGAGCCTGGTGGGCTGCAGTCCATGGGGTCGCTAAGAGTTGGACAGGACTGAGTGACTTCACTTTCACTTTTCACTTTCAAGCATTGGAGAAGGAAATGGCAACCCATTCCAGTGTTCTTGCCTGGAGAATACCAGGGACAGAGAAGCCTGGTGGGATGATGTCTATGGGGTCACACAGAGTCGGACATGACTGAAGCGACTTAGCAGCAGCAGCAGCAGCAGCAGCAGCAGTATTCAGTAATACTGGTGAGTCTTATAGGATGGGGAGCTGGCTGTCTCTTCTTCACCTATTATCACTTAGAGCATTTTTCTCTTTATTCATTTACTTATTTTAATGTGCTTTGTTGCTGTGTGGGCTTTCTCTAGTCTCAGTAAACCAAGGCTACTCTTTGTTGAGGTGTGAAGGCTTCTCAGTTCGGTGGCTTCTCTTGTTGCTGAGCACAGGCTCTAGGCACACTGGTTCAACAGTTGTGGTGCATGGACTTAGTTGCTCCTAGGCATACAGAATCTTCCTGGGCTAGGGATTGAACTCCTGCATTGGCAGGTATCTACCTGCCTTATCCACTGTACCACCAGGGAAGGGAAGTCCTTACAGCTTTTTTTTCAATTGTGAAGGAAATACATGGCTGCTATAAACCCTTAACATAGTTCAGAAGTGTGTGAAATGCAAAGTATGATTTTCTGCTCCTATGTTTTCAACCTCCAGGGTCTTTCCCCATAACTCAGAAGGATAATGTTGCCTATGAGATTGGAGTGTGTCCTTTTAGTTTTCTCTACAGAAACACAGTCACCTTTGTAAGATGCACATCTCTTATCTTAAATTTTAAAAAAATCAGACTATACATGGCATTTTGTAAATTTCTGCTTCTCCAAAAATAATTCATGGACTTAAATTTGGTTCATTTTAGGAAGGAAGTACTACAATTTCCTTAGTTAACTTTGTGTCCATGGACACTGATTGTTTCCAATGTGTTGCTTTCGTGTACTTGTGTGCTAGTTTGGGTTAAAGGGGTTCCTATAAATGGCACACTTGTGTGCATGTGCACACCTATCACCATCAAACAGGTATGACAGGCATGGCCAAGTGCCCTTTCTCACTCCTGTCCCAGGCCCTCTTCCACTGACTGAGGACAAGAGTGCTCCTCATCCATGCCTTGCTAATCGTAGATACTTTCAATACTTAAAAATGTTGCAAACACCCCATCACAACATGCAGTTCCCTGATCTTGGTTTCTAAATACAGCCCCCACTAAAAGGAACCAGGAACCAAGGCTCCTTGGAGAAATGATTGATTCCAGGGTTGGGGCAGGGAACTTAAAAATGGGCTTAGATGGACTTCCCTGGTGGTCCAGTGGCTAAGACTCTGTGCTGTCAATGCAGGGGGCCAGGGTTTGAGCCCTGATCAGGGAACTAGATCCCATATGCCACAACTAAGACCCAGCATGGCCAGATAAATACATAATTTTTTAAATGGGCTTAGAATAGCTTGCTGTGACAGAAGGTAAGAAAGTAATCAAACTATGATGGGGTGTGTCAAAGGGACACAGGAGCCAACTTGAAGGCTCCCATTGACCCAACTGGGATATTTTGAGCATCAAAATAAGTAATTACAAAAATGAATTATAACCACTAGAATTAAAAAACTCCATGCATCCTATGAGATTGCATGCTTGCTCAGTCATGTTCCACTCTTTGCAACCCTATGTAGCTTGCTAGGCTCCTCTGTCCATGGGATTCTCCAGGCAAAAATACTGAAGTGGATTGCCATTTCCTTTTTCAGGGGAGCTTTCCAATCCAGAGATTGAACCTGCATCTCCTGCAATGACATGCAGATTCTTTACCATCTGAGCCACCTGAGAAGCCTAGTAAAGAAAAAAGGAAAGGCTAGCCTTCACAGTAGAATGTCAGCTAAGAAGTATAGATAGAACTTAGAAAAATTATCATTTGGCAACAATTGTAATGATAACTGATACAGACGAGGATCAGCAGCAGATGAACTTGTTGATTACAAAAGGAAAAGTAGTAACTTGGGGCCTTCCCAAGGCAGAGTGGGGGTCTGGGAGATAAAGTTATAGTAGTCCTTACAGGGGAGGGGAGGATAGACAGAGTTCCAACTTTACATCCTCCTAGTGGATGATTCTGAAAGCTTCTCGGGGGGCCCAGCAGCCCCCGGTCCCCATGATGACCACCCTTCTATTGGACTTTCTCCTCTCTTACTCCTGCCTCCTGCCATCACCTCCCCAACCAACTCCCACCCCAAGTCCTATCTCAGGCCCTGCTTTGGTGGGGACCAAGGCAACCTGCTTGGTGGGCTGCTGAGCCCCAGGGTGTCCATGCAGCTTGGGGAGACCAGTCAGGAGCATCTGCCACGGTTGAGTTGAGGGCCACTGTGGCTGGGACTGGCGGGTTTGCTGATAGACCATGGGGGACAACAGCACAGTCATGGTGGCTCTGCTCCCAGGCTTTGGAATGGAGCACTGGAAGGACGAGGTTGCCACCTGCTGCTATGCGGGAGAGTTCCAGGCAGAGCTGTGCAAGTGCTGCTAGTTACCCTGGAGGTGCCTTCCAGAGCGTCAGAGTGACCTTTGTGGGTGACATCAGTGCACAGATGCATGAAGCCATTGCCTGAATGAGCTCACCATGGAAGGAGTGGGGAAGAGAGGAGGCTACCAAGAATGGAGGCTCCTGGGACATTCCAAAATCCACACATCAGGACAAGAGGGTGAGGCCAGCCAGGGAACCAAGGAGGGTGGGTGGCAGGTGAGGTGAGACTCCAAGCCAGCTGTGTGAGCCGGGATTCTGCTGCTGCTCTGCGGGTCCCAGCCAGGGAGAGGAGTGCTGCCAGGAGGGAGTGACTCACCCCGTCAAGGGCAGACAGCAGTGTGGAGGGCATGACAGCTTGGATGCGAGCGCATCCCTCAGACATCCCGAGATTCAGGAAGGAGGGGTCAGCTGCCTCTGGAGCTGCTGCATCTCTGATATGTCATTAGCACTCTGGAGGAGGACAACTGAGCTTTTCTCCTTTATGACTTTTTAAAAATCTGTTTTCTACTTTGAGCAGATGTTATTTTTTTGTGTAAGAAAAACCAGTGTATCTTATTTAATTTAAAGGTAAGTTAGGATATTTGTAAATTATGTATCAGCTACAGGGTTAATAACCAAAATATACAACAAACTTTTACAACTCAAAAGCAAAAAAAAAAAAAGAAAAAATGAAAGAAATTTGATTTAAAATGGGCAAAGGACCTAAATACAGACATACCTCCTTTCAGCATCCTTTGCTGTACTGTGTATCACAAATACTGCTTTTTATTTTTTCAAATTCAGTGTCCATAGCCAAAAAAAAGTAAGTTAGGTTCCAGACATAATCTAGATCCTTTAGGCACAGTGGTGGGCTAGTGATAACCTCATGGCTACCAAGTGCGTCTCGGGACTTTACACCCAGGGGAGGACAGTTCACCTGGGTTTTGGTTCAGTGGGGCTGGACTTCTAGGTGATCCCGAGCAGCTTCCCCTGGAGAGAACCAGACTCCCATTTCAGACAGCCTGTGTAGAGTCTCTTGTCCCCTCTGTGGTGCTGCTGCTTCTGTCCATGAGGACGGAAAAGTGGCCTCTGCACACTGGGTTGGCAAGGGGCAGAGGGGCAACACTGCCTGCCATGCTGTTTGTCTGCCATGACCTTCCTCAGAGGGCAGGCATGGAGGTCATTGTCTCCTGGCTCCAAGGCCAGCTCAGCAGGGCCATCTGACTGCCATCACAAGTATCCATGGTTAAAATAGATTTATTCAGCATTCACCTGTTACGTGGTAACTGAGCACCCACTCTGTGCCATCCACCATTCTGGTTGCTAGGTATGTAGCAGTTAAGGGAAGATGCAGTCAGAGTAAGGTCAGGGACCATCTAACCATCTCATCCTCTTGTTGTATGGCATCATTGACTCAATGGACATGAGTCTGAGCAAACTCAGGAGAAAGTGAAGGACAGAGAGGCCTGGCATGCTGCAGTCTATGGGGTTGCAAAGAGTGGGACATGACTGAGTGACTGAACAAAAACAACAAAGGTCAGGAACAGGAGGATGACTGTGACTGTGGATGCAATGAGCAGAGGCAGGCCCAAGGGCCTGAGCTGAGCTGCTGCTACAGCCCAGTCTGCAGTGCCTCTCCTAGTGGAGAACTGACAGTGGCCAGGCCTGGGAGCCCTTTGCAGAAGCAGCCCCACACCAGGCGAGGAGTCTGAGGACTGGGGCAGAAAGTGCTGCCCAGCGTCGTGAGTGAGTGCCCTTCTCCCAGCCTCAGCCCACTCACTGCCACTCCTTCACAAAACATTCCATGCTCACTCACCCTAGCTGCCCATGCTGAGCCCCTGGCCCCACCTGGCATGCTGCCCAGGAATGGTGACCTTGGCCTGTACCACAGGGACAGGTCACAGGCAGTGGCTCCTCTATAGGACAGGCCACACTGGAGTCATTTATAAACACATCACAGGACAACTCCAAGCCAGTCGAAAATCAATGCAGTAAAACAAAAAATCAAAAACCAGAAGTCTGCTAATGCAGTAACCATAAGCAGCTTTCTCTGGACCCTGGGCTCTGGGTGGTTTCTATGGTGATGGTTCCTTGGGGCTTTGGACCCCTGGAAATGTGGGGATCAGTGCTTCAGTTCTTCTCACAGCATCTCCATCAACTTCCTTTTCAGCTGAGTCTCCAGGGTGAGAGCCTTCTCATCACTTTGTTGTTTTGCTAGATTAGCCTGTCTTTTCTGATCTGTGCACCAAGCGTGAGTTACCTTTATAACTGAAAAGCCAATGCTTCCATTAAGATTCAGAGGAAAGTTTATAGTTTACTTATAAAAACAATAGAAATGGCTCTGGCCAAGTTGAGTTGGGTAAAGTAGGCGCCTGAGGGGTCTTCTGGCCAGCACCTGACCCACTGCGGAGCCTCTGGGTGTTTGGCAGGACACAGAAGTGAGCCAGTTGCCGATTCATGGATCCCAAGGCCTCTTGGTTTGGGCCTGGAGTCTTCCTGGCCTCTGGGTCTCCTCCTGTCGCTGTCCCCTCCCATTTTTCTTCTTCCAAAATGACCAAAAGAAATACAGCCTCCCATTTCAGTGGGGGAAAAAATTCATCTAAGTAGCTTTTTAATAAAAACAGAGGCTCTTGCTTGACCACAAAATCAATTAGTTGGTGGAGAATTTTATTAGTCAATCATGTAAGTAATTAAAAATATTGATTGATGGGGGCACCAGGGGCCGAAAGTGGCTGCTTCTCCCCAGCAGTGTGGGGCGGTGGCTGGCATGGGGGCACCGGGAAGTGATCCTAAGTGGGGACTTTTGAATCACTCCCCAGTGTGCCTCTCCCAAGGTCAAACTGGGACATATTAGACAAGGGAGTCAGTCGATCTTGGAGCCTCCATTTTCTCATGTGAAAAACAACAGGGCTGATAACATGGTATTCTTTCGTGGACTAAATGAAGCAGAACTTGGATGGTGAGTGGCATGGCTCTAAGGGTTCATGACAGGTGGGGCTGTATTCCTGACTGTCAAGGAATTCTAGGCCAAGGAATTCAAGTTCAGTCTTGTCCTGGGGCCAAGGGTAGGAGGGACAGAACGGTCAGGGGGCCTGGTCTTCTGAGTCAGGCCTCGCCAACAGGCAAGGGCTCTGCCGGGTTTTGTCTGACCAGAGGTGGATCAGGTAATGTGGGTGCCCAGCCTCCTATGCTCAGCACCCAACTCAAGTTCAAAGGGAGAGGAAATGGACTCCCCATTGGCAGGGGAGTGGCAGATTTCTGAGAGAGCATGTGGAACAAGAGCACTTTTGTGGCCAGTTTTGGAAAATATCACCTGCTACATTGGATCCCTTCCTGGAGGCCTGAGGATGGTGTCCTCGGCCTTGAGAAGCACCCATCTTGGTGCCCACTGTGGAGGGATCATGAGGGGGGAACAAACCTCCACTGACTGAGTGCCCTGCCCTGTGTCTGCCTCCTCTTCATGGCACATGCAGTGGAAATCACTGCCCTGCTCCACAGATGAGGAGTGGGGATCTGGTGGCTCCATCACTTAACTGCTCTGTTGTAAGTTCTCTCCTCCATTCTGGGCCTCCTGGTCCCCTAGTCCAGTGGATGCAGGGAGGCTCACCTCATCCTGGGAGGCCCCTCAGGATCAGACTCCATGGGTGCCTCCCCTAACATCTAAGAGATCTGTGTAATGGGCCAGGAAGATGGGGCTTCCTGTAGGGGGAGAGGAGGAACTGAACCTGAGGGTCTTCTGCCGTCAGTCCCTTCCTCCACCTCCTTGCCCACAGGGTGCAGCCTTGCCTGAGGGTCCTCAGGAGGGATCCCTGGTCTGATGGGAGCCCAGGTCCTCAGGACCACCTGGGACAGTCACCCCCACACCAGGCCCCAGTCCGGCTGCCCCTTCCTCCCCGGGAACCCTGTAAACCTCACCTGTCTGGGCCCTAAAGGCTTGCCCCACCACGAAGGCTTCTGAGCTTCCTTCCTGGCACACAGTTTTGCAAAGCCACCCCGGAAAGCGGGCCCTGGGGGTGCTTTATGCAGGCTGTTCGTCCTCTGTAAAGCCTGGCTATTTGTTTAGACTAGCTGACATTTCCATGGTATTTTATTAAAGAAAATATCCTGGGGAGAAGGCGGGATGTTTGCACACAGCTTATACCCTCCGCCTCTGGCCCCCAGCGCCCAGGAGCGGGTAAGGCGGCCAGCCTCTCCCCCACCCTTCTTCCCTGAGAAAGGAGGGGTGGTAGGCAGCCACACACAGGTGCAGGGATCCTTCCAATCTCTGCTTGGCCCCATGCTCTGAGGGGCAGGACAGAAAGAGACCAGGCAAGACCATGGCTTCCTTCTCGGTGGGACTGTGGTCAATGACCCCACTGGGGACTCCCGGCCAGCTCCATCAGTTGTGCCCTGTATTAGTCTGTCTCTGGATCTTGTGTACTGTGCCCTTTGCTCTCCTTTGTGTCTTTGTTATCAGCATCTGCTAGGGGTTCCCCCGCAGTCAAAGGGCTGAGTTAACTGCTGGCAGCCTTCATTCTGAGCTAACAATCCTAGTTATTCTGTGGGATCTGTCTCAAGGTGCCAGGGGCACCTGTGGCCAGAGGAATCTCCTTCCCCATCAGCCATCACCCAAGCACTTCTGAGGTGGCCGCACTAGGGTGTTGCCTCTCCCCCAGCACCAGACAAAGGTGTCACAGTCACACTGACTGGGGTGTGAGTCCCAGCCCTGCACAGCTGCCAATGAGGGCCTGCTGAGCAGCCCCGTGGGGGGCCCTTGGGTGCTTGCTGTGCATGCTGGACCTTCCCCAGGGCAGCACCCTGGGGGTCCCCGTCTCCCTCACCATGGCTGGAATGCAGTCTAGGTATGAGGTCCTGGAACCTGGCTTTGCAAGCAGATGGAACACTGGTGCACTCCAACACTGTGTTCTTACCTGTCCTGGAGAAAAGAGAAGAAGGACAGGCTCGGCACTGTCTTCCAGTGACACGGGGCTGGTTTGGCCTTAATTAAATCACCCTCAGCCCAGCTCATAGTTATAAATTGCTATCACGCCCATGGACCCATTTCAAGCATCAACCTTCCATGTCTATGCAAACAACCCCACAACCTCCACTTCAGCTCCCGCCTGCAAACCACAGGAGGTGTTTCCATTTTAACCAAAATCAACTACCGACAATTAGGGATCCTTGGCCTAATTCATCATGAAAGGGCTGCACATCTGTGGATTAGGAGAGTACAACTGCCTTCCTCCTGAGAGGAGACTGAGCCGCCAGGCCTAGAGTGGCCCAGTGGGTGGGGCTGAGCAGGTGGGAGTGGGGGTGGGGGAGCCCAGATTCTACTTACTGGAGGTGTGGATGATCCCACCTGCCAGGAAGCCCCTGTGGGTCAAGTATTAGTCTTGTCAGCATATAGGGGTGAGCAGAGTCCCGGATGCTGAGAGCCTATCTGAGGGGTCAGGCCTGGGCCTCCTCACAGGGGGTGGTGAGTTGCGGGGAGGGGTGGGTTGGGAGGGGGAAGAAAGGGAAAGGGAGGGGACACAGAGGGAAGAGGGCAGGGGAAAGGGGGGAGGGGATAGCAGCAGCATCTGGGTCCTAGACCAGAGCAGACGCCTCTCACTGGCCTCCCTGCTCCCCTCGGGTCCCCCAACACCCTCCTTCACACAAGCATTAGCCAGAGTGAGCTTTCCAAATGACAGTCAGACCCTGAAACTCCTTCATGCAAACCTCCCAGCAGCTTCCTGTTGCCAGCAGAATAAATTCCACATCCTTTCTGATGGCCCTCAGGGCCCTTCATGGCCTCTTGACTCCTCTCCTTCTTCAGCCACTTACTTCCCTGGGACCACGCTGCCACCTATCCATCCTTCCAGCCTCAGGTCCCTGCATTTATATTTCTGTTGGGCTCCCTGTCTCCTCACCTGTCTGGCTTTTTGTCTCTCTCAAGCTCAACTGTCGTTTCTCAGGAGAGGTCCTTCCTGAGCACTCCCAGCCATCCTGCGTGAATCACCTCCCAGCAAACCCTGTCCCCTTGGCCCATCTGCCCCCTTCACGGACCTGCTGGTCAGAGTTGGCAAGCATGTTCCTTATTGACCTGTTGGCCTTCTCTCTGCTAACAGAAGTAGGGGACTCACCTCTCTGGCCCATGCTCTGAATGGTTGCTGCTTCAGGCACAAGAGTGCCCCCCTCTGCCCCGCAGGCTGTCAGCTTACTGAGGGCAGTACTCCTTCTGCCTCCAAGCCGGGTACACGGTGTGATGCCCTGACCTGCATGGGCTCCGTTCACTGGGTCATGGTGCTGATCTTCTTCCCTCTGTACAGACGAGGAAACACTGCCTCCCATACCCCGTGCCCTGGAGGGGCGCTCCCCAGTGAGCAGAGCGGCAGCTGGGCCAGCACTGGCTGGAAGGCCTGTGCTGACCCTCAGGCGAGGCCCTGACCCTGACCAGCCACACATGGCCCAACGCCTGGTGGCCCTCCAGCTGCAGCGGACATCTGCTGCAGCTGGGCCTGGCCTGCAGCTCTGCCACATGTGTTCTGTCTCAGACCCTGCACTGGGGACACCCCTGGTGATGTGAGACTCACACTGCAATTCCCTGTGACGTAATTAGCTCCCCAGAGCCTGGGGAGTGGTCGGCTGCAGGTGGGCAGAAGGTGGGCTTCCCTGCAGGTACGTGTGTGCGGGCACGTGCGCCTGTGTGTATGTGTGTGTGTGTGTGTGTGTGTGTGTGTGTGCATGCATGTATGCATGTGCATGTGAGTGTGTAGAGTCGCTCCTCGGGGACTGAGAGGTCTGGGGTGGAGAGGTAGCACAGTTGGGTCTGCTTTTTAAAGAGATAGTGTCATGGGATGTCTAAAGGCTTTGGAATCTCAGAGGCCACACTTCCTGATGCTCCACCCCTTTCAACCTCTCAAGGGTCTCAGTATACTTATCTATAAAACAGGGCAACAGTTCTACCTCACCCTCAGGCTCACCATGAGGATGAAAATGCAGGACAAGTGCTGAAGGCCCGTCCCACCCCGAGTAGGTGCTGGGAAGTGTCATGGAGAGGACTGGGGTGGGGCGGGAGGGAGACCTTGGGGTCCAGCACACTTAGTGGCAGGACCTTGGGGAAGCCGGGAACCTCAAAGGCGACCTTGTTCCTGACTACTCAGGAGGTAGCTGGGAAGGTCCATGAGAGGATATAGGCCCAAGAAAGCTGGCCCGGGTGACAGGAGCTAGAGAGACCGTCACGCTCATGACTGAAATCTGAGCTCTGTTCAGGCCTCCACTGCTGGGTGTGGGCCTATTTGGGGACTCTGCTTTTTCCTCTGGAGCCTCCTGAGATCTTCCAGCCTGGGAAGATGAAGAGTGCCAGCCCTTGGGGATTCCCAGGGGTTCCGTGGAAGCTGGCAAGGGGCAAGAAGCTTCAGCACCTGTGCTCTACCACACAGGGAGGGTGCACCCACTCCTCCAGCCAGGTTTGTGGGTTTTCTGGGGCTGTTGGGGCAGAGATGGGGTAGCTGAGGCCACACACCCTCCTTCTCGTAGGATTCACCTCCTGTCACCTCTTGTCTCAGGCCTCCAGGGCAAGTCCTCTGGAGGTTCAGGGTCCATGTTGCTCTCCAAGGTGCTCTCCTTCAGCAGCCAGATTTGGGATGTGGAGAGGATTAAAAACAAGAGCAGTTAATCCCAATCTGCATCTTTGTGTTAATCATTCAGTCATGTCCAATTCTTTGCTGCCCCACGGACTATAGCTCGCCAGGCTCCTCTGTCCATAGAATTCCCCAAGAATATTGGAGTGGGTTGCCATTCCCTCCTTCAGGGGACCTTCCCAACCCAGGGATCGAATCCAGGTCTCCTGCATTGTAAGCGGTTTCTTTACCATCTGAGCCACCAGGGAAGACCAATCCCAATCAACTATATATAACATAGATAACTAATAAGGAACTCCTATATAACACAGGGAAGTCCACTCAACACTCTGTAATGATCTACGTGGGAAAAAAAGTCTAAAACAAAGATACATATAACTGATTGTTTATATAACTTTGCTGTATACCCAAAACTAACAAAACATTGTAAATCAATTACACTCTATTAAACAAACAAAAAACAAGAGCAGTGTCAGAAAACGCTCTCCAGCCACCCAGGGTGGGGACCTTTGGGTGGGGGAAGCCCCCTGTACCTCCCAGGCCTCAGCCATGTCATGGGAGCTGGTCTGCCCTGCCTGCTCCAGGGCCACCTGAAGTCCAAGTGACAGTGCTGTGTGAAAGGATGGAAGTAATAAAAATAATGAACACAAGCCAGCACAGGTTGTTATTTTACCCTCCATGTCCTAGTTCTGCTAACTCCCCTGGCTCTGGGCTGAGCTGAATGCCTCCCTGTAATGAGATGATGAACAGTTTATTCCTTTGTGTGTAGCCAACCAGAAATTCAGCCTGCAGCACTGCAATCTGTGCCCAGTGGGCAGCCCCGGAGCCTTGCCCTCTAACTCAGTTTCCCCTCTGATTCGCGGTGCCAGCACGGGGTTACCTCTGTGCTCTCCTCCTCCGGAGTTGGGCTGGGTTTTTCCTGTGTTTTCTGGCATCTGTCCAAGCTGGCTTTCCCTGATCATGGATTGTTCTAGCTCTTCACGTGCATATGCCATCTAAGGGGATGGAAGCTGGAGAACACTGCACCTAGTACCCCATGTTTCCCATGACCTGGGCATATCCCCTCAGAGCATGAGACAACCCAGCTGCCAAACTGAGGCTGCCTGGCCATGCCTTCTGCTTGGTGGGACTCCTTGAGGGAAAGCCTGGGCCATAGACTAGCACCAGCCTCTGAATCCTCCTCCTCTTGCACCACAGAGCATTGGACAGAGGCCTTGTGCTTCCCACCACCTCTGAGGCCCAGTGCTCCTGCACAGAAGGACTGTCATCACACAGGCAGGATGAAGACCCTGGGGAGGCCACCCCATCATGCCACACAAAGTCCCTACCCACTGGCCAACCCATGACCCTGGCCCCTCCCATTGCAATTCCGGGGCACCCCATTCTCTGAGCCTCACATGTACCCAGGCCCTAGGCACCATCAGCACTGTCCCTTCTATGTCCCCAGGTGAGCCTCCTCTGTGACACCTCCTGTGATGGCAGGGCTGGGGACAGGGCCAGTCCCCTGCCTCTCTGAGTCTCTAGGCTATTCTGCTCCAGGGAGGGGCTATGCATTACCTGCCCCTCCCCTAGGCCCTGCTGGGAGGTGGGATGAAAAAGGGTCCAGTAACCAGGTCACCATCCCTCCAGAGCCCTACCCAGCTGGACCAGTGGACCACAGACGTAGTGATGAAGTCAGAATCACAGGCTCCATCCCATGGGCCAAGCTCTGGGCCTCTGCCTGGGGACGAGTCAGTGCATGAGCCAATGGGCAGGATGCATCTGTCACTCTGTTCTCGGACATCCCTAGTCCCTGAGCTCCTAGCCTGACCTGCCCTAGGCTGCAGGCTTCTGCTTATGGGATGGATCCTTCACTCGATGCCCAGAGTTAAACGGGCATTTCTTTGCTGCTTTTTCTTATCCCTAACACAGCTTCTGGGATTAATTATCAATACAAAGTCATATTTGAAAGGTAGTTACAGAGCCAGCCCAACATGAATACCATAACTCAATAAACAGCAAAAAAAACAATGGAGATCACCAGACCATAGACCACTCTCCTCTATGAAGACAGATGCAAAAAACCTTAAATTATTAGCAAATAAAATAATATGCCACAACCAGGAGGCCCATCCCTCTGGTAAGCAAGGCAATACACTGGTAGAAAGGGTATTAACAGAGTCCACTCTTTAATTGGTCAGATGGTGGACAGTGTTTGGAGGGGTGCAAAGGGACTTTAGGACCCAGCAGTGCTCTGACCTGGGTGGGTGACACCGACGTAGGCACTCTGGAGAATTCATGGAGCTACACATTTGAGCTATGCTGTCACTATGTGGTGTTATGCTTCAAAAACAATTCAATAAGAAAAGTAACCAACAGAGAAAAGATGTTGCTTCAATAAGAAGCAACCAACATACAGCAAACTGAGAACTAGCAACTTAAAAAATCAGTAAGAAAAAATAAAAACAATCTCAACCCACTCCAATATTCTTGCCTGGAGAATCCCACGGGCAGAGGAGCTTGGTGAGCTTCAGTCCATGGGGACACAAGGAGTGGGACAGGTAGAGAGGGAGGTGGGAGGGGGGATCGGGATGCGGAATACATGTAAATCCATGGCTGATTCATGTTAATGTCCGGCTTCACTGGACCCTTGCACCCATCTGGCCTACTCAGGTTTCAGGGGCAGAGGCTGGGGTATGTCCCCCACATATACTTGCCCCCCGGCAGTAGTGGGCAGGAGCTGGTCTCTTCATTTCTCACCAGCACTTGGCAAAATCAGAAATAAGTTCCAGGGGCCCAGCATGCTGCCATGATCTCCACAGCCCACAGCACTCTCTAGACTCAAAGAATTCCATGGTCACATCTGATTTTTCCTGCAGGAGCCCATCCATGTTTACATGTCAGAGTGCAGTGGAGGTGGAGCTGGGGTGGCCTCTCTGGGCCTTGAATCCCCCACCGCCACCCCCAAGAAGATGGTCGTGGTGTCTGCTCACAGTGGACCCCAGGGAGGGAGGCTCGGACCTGGGGAGTGCCTGAAAGGATAGTAATGCAATCACCAACCGAGACCAAGAGCCTTCACATTTTTCACACCTTTTCATTCTCCTCGCATTTTTCACACCTTTTCATGCTCCTCGCATTTTTCACACCTTTTCATGCTAATGGTCTTTCTTTCTTTCTTTTTTTTTTTTTTTGCTCCTCGCATTTTTCACACTTTTTCATGTTCCTGGTCTTTTTTTTTTTCTTTTTTTTTTCTCCTCGCATTTTTCACACCTTTTCATGCTCCTGGTCTTTTTTTTTTTTTTTGCTCCTCGAATTTTTCACACCTTTTCATGCTCCTGGTCTTTTTTTTTTTTTTTTTTGCTCCTCGAATTTTTCACACCTTTTCATGCTCCTCGCATTTTTCACACCTCTTCATGCTCCTCGCATTTTTCACAACTTTTCATGCTCGTCGCATTTTTCACACCTTTTCATGCTCCTGGTCTTTGTTTTTTTTTTTTTTGCTCCCCGCATTTTTCACACCTTTTCATGCTCCTGGTCTTTCTTTTTTTTTTTTTTTTTTTCTCCTCGCATTTTTCACACCTTTTCATGCTCCTGGTCTTTCTTTTTTTTTTTTTGCTCCTCGCATTTTTCACACCTTTTCATGTTCCTGGTCTTTTTTTTTTTTTCCTCGCATTTTTCACACCTATTCATGCTCCTGGTTTTTTTTTTTTTTTTTGCTCCTCGAATTTTTCACACCTTTTCATGCTCCTCGCATTTTTCACACCTTTTCATGCTCCTCGCATTTTTCACAACTTTTCATGCTCGTCGCATTTTTCACACCTTTTCATGCTCCTGGTCTTTCTTTTTTTTTTTTTTTGCTCCCCGCATTTTTCACACCTTTTCATGCTCCTAGTTTTTTTTTTTTTTTGCTCCTCAAATTTTTCACACCGTTTCATGCTCCTCGCATTTTTCACAACTTTTCATGCTCGTCGCATTTTTCACACCTTTTCATGCTCCTGGTCTTTCTTTTTTTTTTTTTGCTCCTCGCATTTTTCACACCTTTTCATGCTCCTGGTCTTTCTTTTTTTTTTTTTTTTTTTGCTCCTCGCATTTTTCACACCTTTTCATGCTCCTGGTCTTTCTTTTTTTTTTTTTGCTCCTCGCATTTTTCACACCTTTTCATGCTCCTGATCTTTCTTTCTTTCTTTTTTTTTTTTTTTTGCTCCTCGCATTTTTCACACCATTTCATGTTCCTGGTCTTTTTATTTTTTTCTTTTTCTCCTCGCATTTTTCACACCTTTTCATGCTCCTGGTCTTTTTTTTTTTTTTTTTTTTTTTTTTTGCTCCTCGAATTTTTCACACCTTTTCATGCTCCTGATCTTTTTTTTTTTTTTTTTGCTCCTCGAATTTTTCACACCTTTTCATGCTCCTCCCATTTTTCACACCTTTTCGTGGTCTTCGTCTTTTTTTTTTTTGCTCCTGTCATTTTTCACAACTTTTCATGCTCCTTGCATTTTTCACACCTTTTCATGCTCCTCGCATTTTTCACAACTTTTCATGCTCCTCCCATTTTTCACACCTTTTCATGCTCCTCCCATTTTTCACACCTTTCTATGCTCCTCGCATTTTTCACAACTTTTCATGCTCCTTGCATTTTTCACACCTTTTCATGCTCCTCCCATTTTTCACACCTTTCTATGCTCCTCACATTTTTCACAACTTTTCATGCTCCTCGCATTTTTCACACCTTTTCATGCTCCTTGCATTTTTCACACCTTTTCATGCTCCTGGTCTTTCTTTTTTTTTTTTTGATCCTCGCATTTTTCACACCTTTTCATGCTAATGGTCTTTCTTTTTTTTTTTTTGATCCTCGCATTTTTCACACCTTTTCATGCTAATGGTCTTTCTTTTTTTTTTTTTTTTTTGCTCCTCGCATTTTTCACACCTTTTCATGCTCCTGGTCTTTTTTTTTTTTTTTTTTGCTCCTCGCATTTTTCAACCCTTTTCATGTTCCTGGTTTTTTTGTTTTTTTTTTTTTGCTCCTCGCATTTTTCACACCTTTTCATGCTCCTCGCATTTTTCACACCTCTTCATGCTCCTCGCATTTTTCACACCTTTTCATGCTCCTTGCATTTTTCACACCTTTTCATGCTCATGGTCTTTCTTTTTTTTTTTTTGATCCTCGCATTTTTCACACCTTTTCATGCTAATGGTCTTTCTTTTTTTTTTTTTTTTTTGCTCCTCGCATTTTTCACACCTTTTCATGCTCCTGGTCTTTTTTTTTTTTTTTTTTGCTCCTCGAATTTTTCACACCTTTTCATGCTCCTCGCATTTTTCACTCCTCTTCATGCTCCTCGCATTTTTCACAACTTTTCATGCTCGTCGCTTTTTTCACACCTTTTCATGCTCCTGTTCTTTCTTTTTTTTTTTTGCTCCTCGCATTTTTCACACCTTTTCATGCTCCTGGTCTTTTTTTTTTTTTTTTTTTGCTCCTCGAATTTTTCACACCTTTTCATGCTCCTCGCATTTTTCACACCTTTTCATGCTCCTGTTCTTTCTTTTTTTTTTTTTTTGATCCTCGCATTTTTCACACCTTTTCATGCTCCTGGTTTTTCTTTTTTTTTTTTTGCTCCCCGCATTTTTCACACCTTTTCATGCTCCTGGTCTTTCTTTTTTTTTTTTTTTGCTCCTCACATTTTTCACACCTTTTCATGCTCCTGGTCTTTCTTTCTTTCTTTTTTTTTTTTTTTGATCCTCGCATTTTTCACACCTTTTCATGCTCCTGGTCTTTCTTTTTTTTTTTTTGATCCTCGCATTTTTCACACCTTTTCATGCTAATGGTCTTTCTTTTTTTTTTTTTTTTTTTTGCTCCTCGCATTTTTCACACCTTTTCATGCTCCTGGTCTTTTTTTTTTTTTTTTTTTGCTCCTCGAATTTTTCACACCTTTTCATGCTCCTCGCATTTTTCATACCTCTTCATGCTCCTCGCATTTTTCACACCTTTTCATGCTCCTGGTCTTTCTTTTTTTTTTTTTGCTCCTCGCATTTTTCACACCTTTTCATGCTCCTGATCTTTCTTTCTTTCTTTTTTTTTTTTTTTTGCTCCACGCATTTTTCACACCATTTCATGTTCCTGGTCTTTTTATTTTTTTCTTTTTCTCCTCGCATTTTTCACACCTTTTCATGCTCCTGGTCTTTTTTTTTTTTTTTTTTTTTTTTTTGCTCCTCGAATTTTTCACACCTTTTCATGCTCCTGATCTTTTTTTTTTTTTTTTTGCTCCTCGAATTTTTCACACCTTTTCATGCTCCTCCCATTTTTCACACCTTTTCGTGGTCTTCGTCTTTTTTTTTTTTGCTCCTGTCATTTTTCACAACTTTTCATGCTCCTTGCATTTTTCACACCTTTTCATGCTCCTCGCATTTTTCACAACTTTTCATGCTCCTCCCATTTTTCACACCTTTTCATGCTCCTCCCATTTTTCACACCTTTCTATGCTCCTCGCATTTTTCACAACTTTTCATGCTCCTTGCATTTTTCACACCTTTTCATGCTCCTCCCATTTTTCACACCTTTCTATGCTCCTCACATTTTTCACAACTTTTCATGCTCCTCGCATTTTTCACACCTTTTCATGCTCCTTGCATTTTTCACACCTTTTCATGCTCCTGGTCTTTCTTTTTTTTTTTTTGCTCCTCGCATTTTTCACACCTTTTCATGCTAATGGTCTTTCTTTTTTTTTTTTTGATCCTCGCATTTTTCACACCTTTTCATGCTAATGGTCTTTCTTTTTTTTTTTTTTTTTTTGCTCTTCTCTTTTTTCCCCCCTTTTCTTGCTCCTGTTTTTTTTTTTTTTTTTTTTTGCTCCTCGCATTTTTCACCCCTTTTCTTGTTCCTGGTTTTTTTTTTTTTTTTTTTTTGCTCCTCGCATTTTTCACACCTTTTCATGCTCCTCGCATTTTTCACACCTCTTCATGCTCCTCGCATTTTTCACACCTTTTCATGCTCCTTGCATTTTTCACACCTTTTCATGCTCATGGTCTTTCTTTTTTTTTTTTTGATCCTCGCATTTTTCACACCTTTTCATGCTAATGGTCTTTCTTTTTTTTTTTTTTTTTTTGCTCCTCGCATTTTTCACACCATTTCATGCTCCTGGTCTGTTTTTTTTTTTTTTTTTTTGCTCCTCGAATTTTTCACACCTTTTCATGCTCCTGGTCGTTCTTTTTTTTTTTTTGCTCCTCGCATTTTTCACACCTTTTCATGCTCCTGGTTTTTTTTTTTTTTGCTCCTCAAATTTTTCACACCGTTTCATGCTGCTCGCATTTTTCACAACTTTTCATGCTCGTCGCATTTTTCACACCTTTTCATGCTCCTGGTCTTTCTTTTTTTTTTTTTGCTCCTCGCATTTTTCACACCTTTTCATGCTCCTCGCATTTTTCACACCTCTTCATGCTCCTCGCATTTTTCACAACTTTTCATGCTCGTCGCATTTTTCACACCTTTTCATGCTCCTGGTCTTTCTTTTTTTTTTTGCTCCTCGCATTTTTCACACCTTTTCATGCTCCTCGCATTTTTCACACCTTTTCATGCTCCTCCCATTTTTCACACCTTTTCATGCTCCTCGCATTTTTCACACCTTCTCAGGATCCTCGCATATTTCACACCTTTTCATGCTCCTCGCATTTTTCACACCTCTTCATGGTCCTCGCATTTTTCACTCCTATTCATGCTCCTCGCATTTTTCACACCTTTTCATGCTCCTCGTGTTTTAGTTTTTTTGTTTTTTTGCTCCTCGCATTGTTCACAACTTTTCATGGTCCTCGCATTTTTCACACCTTTTCATGGTCCTCGCATTTTTCACACATTTTCATGCTCCTCGCATTTTTCACACCTTTTCGTGCCCCTTGTATTTTTTTTTTGCTCCTCGCATTTTTCACACCTTTTCATGCTCCTTGCATTTTTCAAACATTTTCATGCTCCTCGCATTTTTCACACCTTTTCATGCTGCTTGCATTTCTCACACCTTTTCATGCCACTTGTATTTTTTTTTTGCTTCTCGCATTTTTCACACCTTTTCATGATCCTTGCATTTTTCAAACCTTTTCATGCTCCTTGCATTTTTCACACCTTTTCATGCTCCTTGCATTTTTCACACCTTTTCATGCTCCTCGCATTTTTCACACCTTTTCATGCTGCTTGCATTTCTCACACCTTTTCATGCCCCTTGTATTTTTTTTTTGCTCCTCGCATTTTTCACACCTTTTCATGATCCTTGCATTTTTCAAACCTTTTCATGCTCCTTGCATTTTTCACACCTTTTCATGCTCCTTGCATTTTTCACACCTTTTCATGCTCCTCGCATTTTTACACTTTTTCATGCTCCTTGTATTTCTTTTTTGCTCCTCGCATTTTTCAAAACTTTTCATGCTCCTTACATTTTCACACTTTTTCATGCTCCTCTCATTTTTCTCAACTGTTCATGCTCCTCGCATTTTTCACACCTTTTCAAGCTCCTCGCATTTTTCACACCTTTTCATGCTCCTCGCATTTTTCACACCTTTTCATGCTCCTTGAAATTTTCACACCTTTTCATGCTCCTCGCATTTTTCACACCTTTTCATATTCCTCGCATTTTTCACACCTTTTAATGCTCCTCATATTTTTCACACCTTTTCATGCTCCTCGCATTTTACACACCTTTTCATGCTACTCGTCTTTTTTTTTTTTTGCTCCTCGCATTTTTCACACCTTTTCATGCTCCTCGCATTTTTCACACCTTTTCATGCTCCTCCCATTTTTCACACCTTTTCATGCTCCTCGCATTTTTCACACCTTCTCAGGATCCTCGCATATTTCACACCTTTTCATGCTCCTCGCATTTTTCACACCTCTTCATGGTCCTCGCATTTTTCACTCCTATTCATGCTCCTCGCATTTTTCACACCTTTTCATGCTCCTCGTCTTTTAGTTTTTTTGTTTTTTTGCTCCTCGCATTGTTCACAACTTTTCATGGTCCTCGCATTTTTCACACCTTTTCATGGTCCTCGCATTTTTCACACCTTTTCATGCTCCTCGCATTTTTCACACCTTTTCGTGGTCCTCGCATTTTTCGCACCTTTTCATGCTCCTCGCATTTTACACCCCTTTTCATGCTACTCGTCTTTTTTTTTTTTTGCTCCTCGCATTTTTCACACCTTTTCATGCTCCTCGCATTTTTCACACCGTTTCATGCTCCTTGCATTTTTCACACCTTTTCATGCTCCTCGCATTTTTACACTTTTTCATGCTCCTTGTATTTCTTTTTTGCTCCTCGCATTTTTCAAAACTTTTCATGCTCCTTACATTTTCACACCTTTTCATGCTCCTCTCATTTTTCTCAACTGTTCATGCTCCTCGCATTTTTCACACCTTTTCAAGCTCCTCGCATTTTTCACACCTTTTCATGCTCCTCGCATTTTTCACACCTTTTCATGCTCCTTTAAATTTTCACACCTTTTCATGCTCCTCGCATTTTTCACACCTTTTCATATTCCTCGCATTTTTCACACCTTTTCATGCTCCTGGTCTTTCTTTTTTTTTTTTTGCTCCTCGCATTTTTCAAACCTTTTCATGTTCCTGGTCTTTCTTTCTTTCTTTTTTTTTTTTTTGATCCTCGCATTTTTCACACCTTTTCATGCTCCTCGCATTTTTCACACCTCTTCATGCTCCTCGCATTTTTCACAACTTTTCATGCTCGTCGCATTTTTCACACCTTTTCATGCTCCTGGTCTTTCTTTTTTTTTTTTTTTTTTTTTGCTCCTCGCATTTTTCACACCTTTTCATGCTCCTGGTCTTTTTTTTTTTTTTGGTCCTCGCATTTTTCACACCTTTTCATGCTCCTGGTCTTTCTTTTTTTTTTTTTGCTCCTCGCATTTTTCACACCTTTTCATGCTCCTGGTCTATATTTTTTTTTTTTTGCTCCTCGCATTTTTCACACCTTTTCATGTTCCTGGTCTTTTTTTTTTTTTTCCTCGCATTTTTCACACCTTTTCATGCTCCTCGCATTTTTCACACCTTTTCATGCCCCTGGCTTTCTTTCTTTCTTTTTTTTTTTTTTTTTGCTCCTCGCATTTTTCACACCTTTTCATGCTCCTGGTCTTTTTTTTTTTTTTTGCTCCTCGCATTTTTCACACCTTTTCATGCTCCTGGTCTTTTTTTTTTTTTTTTTGCTCCTCGAATTTTTCACACCTTTTCATGCTCCTCGCATTTTTCACACCTCTTCATGCTCCTCGCATTTTTCACAACTTTTCATGCTCGTCGCATTTTTCACACCTTTTCATGCTCCTGGTCTTTCTTTTTTTTTTTTTGCTCCTCGCATTTTTCACACCTTTTCATGCTCCTGGTCTTTTTTTTTTTTTTTTTTTTTTGCTCCTCGCATTTTTCACACCTTTTCATGCTCCTGGTCTATCTTTTTTTTTTTTTGATCCTCGCATTTTTCACAACATTTCATGCTAATGGTCTTTCTTTTTTTTTTTTTTTTTTTGCTCCTCGCATTTTTCACACCTTTTCATGCTCCTGGTCTTTCTTTCTTTCTTTTTTTTTTTTTTTTTCTCCTCGCATTTTTCACACCTTTTCATATTCCTGGTCTTTTTTTTTTTTTTTTTCTCCTCGCTTTTCTCACACCTTTTCATGCTCCTGGTCTTTTTTTTTTTGCTCCTCGAATTTTTCAGACCTTTTCATGCTCCTGGTCTTTTTTTTTTCTTTTTTTTTGCTCCTCGAATTTTTCACACCTTTTCATGCTCCTCGCATTTTTCACACCTCTTCATGCTCCTCGCATTTTTCACACCTTTTCATGCTCCTGGTCTTTCTTTTTTTTTTTTTTGCTCCTCGCATTTTTCACACCTTTTCATGCTCCTGGTTTTTTTTTTTTTTTGCTCCTCAAATTTTTCACACCGTTTCATGCTCCTCGCATTTTTCACACCTTTTCATGCTCGTCGCATTTTTCACACCTTTTCATGCTCCTCGCATTTTTCACACCTCTTCATGCTCCTCACATTTTTCACAACTTTTCATGCTCGTCGCATTTTTCACACCTTTTCATGCTCCTGGTCTTTCTTTTTTTTTTTTTTGCTCCCCGCATTTTTCACACCTTTTCATGCTCCTGGTCTTTCTTTTTTTCTTTTTTTTTTTGCTCCTCGCATTTTTCACACGTTTTCATGTTCCTGGTCTCTTTTTTTTTTTTTTTTTTTTGCTCCTCGCATTTTTCACACCTTTTCATGCTCCTGGTCTTTTTTTTTTTTTTTTTGCTCCTCGCATTTTTCACACCTCTTCATGCTCCTCGCATTTTTCATACCTTTTCATGTTCCTGGTCTTTTTTTTTTTTTTTTTCCTCGCATTTTTCACACCTTTTCATGCTCCTGGTCTTTTTTTTTTTTTTCTCCTCGCATTTTTCACACCTTTTCATGCTCCTGGTCTTTTTTTTTTTTTTTTTTTCCTCGCATTTTTCACACCTTTTCATGCTCCTCGCATTTATCACACCTTTTCATGCTCCTGGTCTTTCTTTCTTTCTTTTTTTTTTTTTTTTGCTCCTCGCATTTTTCACAACTTTTCATGCTCCAGGTCTTTTTTTTTTTTTTTTCTCCTCGCATTTTTCACACCTTTTCATGCTCCTGGTCTTTTTTTTTTTTTTTTTTTGCTCCTCGAATTTTTCACACCTTTTCATGCTCCTGGTCTTTCTTTCTTTCTTTTTTTTTTTTTTTTGCTCCTCGCATTTTTCACACCTTTTCATCCTCCTCGCATTTTTCACACCTTTTCATGCTCCTCGCATTTTTCACAACTTTTCATGCTCCTCGCATTTTTCACACCTTTTCATGCTCCTGGTCTTTTTTTTTTTTTTGCTCCTCGAATTTTTCACACCTTTTCATGCTCCTCGCATTTTTCACACCTCATCATGCTCCTCGCATTTTTCACAACTTTTCATGCTCCTCGCATTTTTCACACCTTTTCATGCTCCTGGTCTTTCTTTTTTTTTTTTTTTGCTCCTCGCATTTTTCACACCTTTTCATGCTCCTGGTCTTTCTTTCTTTCTTTTTTTTTTTTTTTTCCTTGCTTTTTTCACACCTTTTCATGCTCCTGGTCTTTCTTTCTTTCTTTTTTTTTTTTTTTTGCTCCTCGCATTTTTCACACCTTTTCATGTTCTTGGTGTTCTTTTTTTTTTTTTTTTGCTCCTCGCATTTTTCACACCTTTTCATGCTCCTGGTCTTTTTTTTTTTTTTTGCTCCTCGAATTTTTCACACCTTTTCATGCTCCTCGCATTTTTCACAACTCTTCATGCTCCTCGCATTTTTCACATCTCTTCATGCTCCTCGCATTTTTCACAACTTTTCATGCTCGTCGCATTTTTCACACCTTTTCATGCTCCTGGTCTTTCTTTTTTTTTTTTTTTTTTTTTTGCTCCTCGAATTTTTCACACCTTTTCATGCTCCTCGCATTTTTCACACCTCTTCATGCTCCTCACATTTTTCACAACTTTTCATGCTCCTCGCATTTTTCACACCTTTTCATGCTCCTTGCATTTTTCACACCTTTTCATGCTCCTGGTCTTTCTTTTTTTTTTTTTGCTCCTCGCATTTTTCACACCTTTTCATGTTCCTGGTCTTTTTTTTTTTTTTTTTTTTTTTGCTCCTCGCATTTTTCACACCTTTTCATGCTCCTGGTCTATCTTTTTTTTTTTTTTGCTCCTCGCATTTTTCACACCTTTTCATGTTCCTGGTCTTTTTTTTTTTTTTTTTTTTGCTCCTCGTATTTTTCACACCTTTTCATGCTCCTGGTTTTTTTTTTTTTTTGCTCCTCAAATTTTTCACACCTTTTCATCCTCCTCGCATTTTTCACACCTCTTCATGCTCCTCGCATTTTTCACAACTTTTCATGCTCATCGCATTTTTCACACCTTTTCATGCTCCTGGTCTTTCTTTTTTTTTTTTTGCTCCTCGCATTTTTCACACCTTTTCATGCTCCTGGTTTTTTTTTTTTTTTGCTCCTCAAATATTTCACACCTTTTCATCCTCCTCGCATTTTTCACACCTCTTCATGCTCCTCGCATTTTTCACAACTTTTCATGCTCATCGCATTTTTCACACCTTTTCATGCTCCTGGTCTTTTTTTTTTTTTTTTTTTGCCCCTCGAATTTTTCACATCTTTTCATGCTCCTCTTCTTTCTTTCTTTCTTTTTTTTTTTTTTTTGCTCCTCGCATTTTTCACACCTTTTCATGCTCCTGGTTTTTTTTTTTTTTTGCTCCTCAAATTTTTCACACCTTTTCATACTTCTCGCATTTTTCACACCTCTTCATGCTCCTCGCATTTTTCACACCTTTTCATGCTCCTGGTCTTTCTTTTTTTTTTTTTGCTCCTCGCATTTTTCACACCTTTTCATGCTCCTTGCATTTTTCACGACTTTTCATGCTCCTCGCATTTTTCACACCTTTTCATGCTCCTTGCATTTTTCACACCTTTTCATGCTCCTGGTCTTTCTTTTTTTTTTTTTGCTCCTCGCATTTTTCACACCTTTTCATGTTCCTGGTCTTTTTTTTTTTTTTTTTGCTCCTCGCATTTTTCACACATTTTCATACTCCTGGTCTTTTTTTTTTTTTTTTTGCTCCTCGCATTTTTCACACCTTTTCATTCTCCTGGTCTTTCTTTTTTTTTTTTTTTTTTTTTGCTCCTCGCATTTTTCACACCTTTTCATGCTCCTGGTCTTTCTTTCTTTCTTTTTTTTATTTTTTTTGCTCCTCGCATTTTTCACACATTTTCATGCTCCTGGTCTTTCTTTTTTTTTTTTTGATCCTCGCATTTTTCACACCTTTTCATGCTAATGGTCTTTCTTTTTTTTTTTTTTTTTTACTCCTCGCATTTTTCACACCTTTTCATGCTCCTGGTCTTTCTTTCTTTCTTTTTTTTTTTTTTTTTCTCCTCGCATTTTTCACACCTTTTCATATTCCTGGTCTTTTTTTTTTTTTTTTTTTCTCCTCGCATTTTTCACACCTTTTCATGCTCCTGGGCTTTTTTTTTTTTGCTCATCGAATTTTTCACACCTTTTCATGCTCCTGGTCTTTTTTTTTTTTTTTTTTTTTGCTCCTCGAATTTTTCACACCTTTTCATGCTCCTCGCATTTTTCACACCTCTTCATGCTCCTCGCATTTTTCACACCTTTTCATGCTCCTGGTCTTTCTTTTTTTTTTTTCTGCTCCTCGCATTTTTCACACCTTTTCATGCTCCTGGTTTTTTTTTTTTTTTGCTCCTCGCATTTTTCACACCGTTTCATGCTCCTCGCATTTTTCACAACTTTTCATGCTCGTCGCATTTTTCACACCTTTTCATGCTCCTGGTCTTTCTTTTTTTTTTTTTGCTCCTCGCATTTTTCAAACCTTTTCATGTTCCTGGTCTTTCTTTCTTTCTTTTTTTTTTTTTTGCTCCTCGCATTTTTCACACCTTTTCATGCTCCTCGCATTTTTCACACCTCTTCATGCTCCTCGCATTTTTCACAACTTTTCATGCTTGTCGCATTTTTCCCACCTTTTCATGCTCCTGGTCTTTCTTTTTTTTTTTTTGCTCCTCGCATTTTTCACACCTTTTCATGCTCCTGGTCTTTTTTTTTTTTTTGCTCCTCGCACTTTTCACACCTTTTCATGCTCCTGGTCATTCTCTTTTTTTTTTTGCTCCTCGCATTTTTCACACCTTTTCATGCTCCTGGTCTATCTTTTTTTTTTTTTGCTCCTCGCATTTTTCACACCTTTTCATGTTCCTGGTCTTTTTTTTTTTTTTCCTCGCATTTTTCACACCTTTTCATGCTCGTCGCATTTTTCACACCTTTTCATGCTCCTGGCTTTCTTTCTTTCTTTTTTTTTTTTTTTTGCTCCTCGCATTTTTCACACCTTTTCATGCTCCTAGTCTTTTTTTTTTTTTTTTGCTTCTCGCATTTTTCACACCTTTTCATGCTCCTCGCATTTTTCACACCTCTTCATGCTCCTCGCATTTTTCACAACTTTTCATGCTCGTCGCATTTTTCACACCTTTTCATGCTCCTGGTCTTTCTTTTTTTTTTTTTTCTCCTCGCATTTTTCACACCTTTTCATGCTCCTGGTCTTTTTTTTTTTTTTTTTTTTGCTCCTCGCATTTTTCACACCTTTTCATGCACCTGGTCTATCTTTTTTTTTTTTTGATCCTCGCATTTTTCACAACATTTCATGCTAATGGTTTTTCTTTTTTTTTTTTTTTTTTTTGCTCCTCGCATTTTTCACACCTTTTCATGCTCCTGGTCTTTCTTTCTTTCTTTTTTTTTTTTTTTTTCTCCTCGCATTTTTCACACCTTTTTGTTTTCCTGGTCTTTTTTTTTTTTTTTTTTTTTCTCCTCGCATTTCTCACACCTTTTCATGCTCCTGGTCTATTTTTTTTTGCTCCTCGAATTTTTCACACCTTTTCATGCTCCTGGTCTTTTTTTTTTCTTTTTTTTTGCTCCTCGAATTTTTCACACCTTTTCATGCTCCTCGCATTTTTCACACCTCTTCATGCTCCTCGCATTTTTCACACCTTTTCATGCTCCTGGTCTTTCTTTTTTTTTTTTTTGCTCCTCGCATTTTTCACACCTTTTCATGCTCCTGGTTTTTTTTTTTTTTGCTCCTCAAATTTTTCACACCGTTTCATGCTCCTCGCATTTTTCACAACTTTTCATGCTCGTCGCATTTTTCACACCTTTTCATGCTCCTCGCATTTTTCACACCTCTTCATGCTCCTCACATTTTTCACTACTTTTCATGCTCGTCGCATTTTTCACACCTTTTCATGCTCCTGGTCTTTGTTTTTTTTTTTTTTGCTCCCCGCATTTTTCACACCTGTTAATGCTCCTGGTCTTTCTCTTTTTTTTTTTGCTCCTCGCATTTTTCACACCTTTTCATGTTCCTGGTCTTTTTTTTTTTTTCCTCGCATTTTTCACACCTTTTCATGCTCCTCGCATTTTTCACACCTTTTCATGCTCCTGGCTTTCTTTCTTTCTTTTTTTTTTTTTTTTTGCTCCTCGCATTTTTCACACCTTTTCATGCTCCTGGTCTTTTTTTTTTTTTTTTTTGCTCCTCGCATTTTTCACACCTTTTCATGCTCCTGGTCTTTTTTTTTTTTTTTTTTGCTCCTCGAATTTTTCACACCTTTTCATGCTCCTCGCATTTTTCACACCTTTACATGCTCCTGGTCTTTCTTTCTTTCTTTTTTTTTTTTTTTGCTCCTCGCATTTTTCACACCTTTTCATGCTCCTGGTCTTTTTTTTTTTTTTTTCTCCTCGCATTTTTCACACCTTTTCATGCTCCTGTTCTTTTTTTTTTTTTTTTTTTGCTCCTCGAATTTTTCACACCTTTTCATGCTCCTGGTCTTTCTTTCTTTCTTTTTTTTTTTTTTTTGCTCCTCGCATTTTTCACACCTTTTCATCCTCCTCGCATTTTTCACACCTTTTCATGCTCCTCGCATTTTTCACAACTTTTCATGCTCATCGCATTTTTCACACCTTTTCATGCTCCTGGTCTTTCTTTTTTTTTTTTTGCTCCTCGCATTTTTCACACCTTTTCATGCTCCTTGCATTTTTCACACCTTTTCATGCTCCTGGTCTTTCTTTTTTTTTTTTTGCTCCTCGCATTTTTCACACCTTTTCATGTTCCTGGTCTTTTTTTTTTTTTTTTGCTCCTCGCATTTTTCACACCTTTTCATGCTCCTGGTCTTTTTTTTTTTTTTTTTTTGCTCCTCGAATTTTTCACACCTTTTCATGCTCCTGGTCTTTCTTTCTTTCTTTTTTTTTTTTCCTCCTCGCATTTTTCACACCTTTTCATGTTCTTGGTCTTTTTTTTTTTTTTTTTTTCCTCCTCGCATTTTTCACACATTTTCATGCTCCTGGTCTTTTTTTTTTTTTTTGCTCCTCGAATTTTTCACACCTTTTCATGCTCCTCGCATTTTTCACATCTCTTCATGCTCCTCGCATTTTTCACAACTTTTCATGCTCGTCGCATTTTTCACACCTTTTCATGCTCCTGGTCTTTCTTTTTTTTTTTTTTTGCTCCTCGCATTTTTCACACCTTTTCATGCTCCTGGTCTTTCTTTCTTTCTTTTTTTTTTTTTTTTTCCTCGCCTTTTTCACACCTTTTCATGCTCCTGGTCTTTCTTTCTTTCTTTTTTTTTTTTTTTGCTCCTCGCATTTTTCACACCTTTTCATGCTCCTGGTCTTTTTTTTTTTTTTTTTTTTTTGCTCCTCGAATTTTTCACACCTTTTCATGCTCCTGGTCTTTCTTTCTTTCTTTTTTTTTTTTTTTTTTGCTCCTCGCATTTTTCACACCTTTTCATGTTCTTGGTCTTTTTTTTTTTTTTTTTTTTTGCTCCTCGCATTTTTCACACATTTTCATGCTCCTGGTCTTTTTTTTTTTTTTTGCTCCTCGAATTTTTCACACCTTTTCATGCTCCTCGCATTTTTCACATCTCTTCATGCTCCTCGCATTTTTCACAACTTTTCATGCTCGTCGCATTTTTCACACCTTTTCATGCTCCTGGTCTTTCTTTTTTTTTTTTTGCTCCTCGCATTTTTCACACCTTTTCATGTTCCTGGTCTTTTTTTTTTTTTTTTTGCTCCTCGCATTTTTCACACATTTTCATACTCCTGGTCTTTTTTTTTTTTTTTTTGCTCCTCGCATTTTTCACACCTTTTCATGCTCCTGGTCTTTCTTTTTTTTTTTTTTTTTTTTTGCTCCTCGCATTTTTCACACCTTTTCATGCTCCTGGTCTTTCTTTCTTTCTTTTTTTAATTTTTTTTGCTCCTCGCATTTTTCACACATTTTCATGCTCCTCGTCTTTCTTTTTTTTTTTTTGCTCCTCGCATTTTTCACACATTTTCATACTCCTGGTCTTTTTTTTTTTTTTTTTGCTCCTCGCATTTTTCACACATTTTCATACTCCTGGTCTTTTTTTTTTTTTTTTTGCTCCTCGCATTTTTCACACCTTTTCTTGCTCCTGGTCTTTCTTTTTTTTTTTTTTTTTTTTGCTCCTCGCATTTTTCACAACTTTTCATGCTCCTCGCATTTTTCACACCTTTTCATGCTCCTCGCATTTTTCACACCTCTTCATGCTCCTCACATTTTTCACCACTTTTCATGCTCGTCGCATTTTTCACACCTTTTCATGCTCCTGGTCTTTGTTTTTTTTTTTTTTGCTCCCCGCATTTTTCACACCTGTTAATGCTCCTGGTCTTTCTTTTTTTTTTTTTGCTCCTCGCATTTTTCACACCTTTTCATGTTCCTGGTCTTTTTTTTTTTTTTCCTCGCATTTTTCACACCTTTTCATGCTCCTCGCATTTTTCACACCTTTTCATGCTCCTGGCTTTCTTTCTTTCTTTTTTTTTTTTTTTGCTCCTCGCATTTTTCACACCTTTTCATGCTCCTGGTCTTTTTTTTTTTTTTTTTGCTCCTCGCATTTTTCACACCTTTTCATGCTCCTGGTCTTTATTTTTTTTTTTTTTTGCTCCTCGAATTTTTCACACCTTTTCATGCTCCTCGCATTTTTCACACCTTTTCATGCTCCTGGTCTTTCTTTCTTTGTTTTTTTTTTTTTTTTTGCTCCTCGCATTTTTCACACCTTTTCATGCTCCTGGTCTTTTTTTTTTTTTTTCTCCTCGCATTTTTCACACCTTTTCATGCTCCTGGTCTTTCTTTTTTTTTTTTTTTTTTTTTGCTCCTCGCATTTTTCACAACTTTTCATGCTCGTCGCATTTTTCACACCTTTTCATGCTCCTCGCATTTTTCACACCTCTTCATGCTCCTCACATTTTTCACCACTTTTCATGCTCGTCGCATTTTTCACACCTTTTCATGCTCCTGGTCTTTCTTTCTTTCTTTTTTTTTTTTTTTTTGCTCCCCGCATTTTTCACACCTTTTCATGCTCCTGGTCTTTCTTTTTTTTTTTTTTTTTTTGCTCCTCGCCTTTTTCACACCTTTTCATGCTCCTGGTCTTTCTTTTTTTTTTTTTTTTTGCTCCTCAAATTTTTCACACCTTTTCATCCTCCTCGCATTTTTCACACCTCTTCATGCTCCTCGCATTTTTCACACCTTTTCATGCTCCTCGCATTTTTCACACCTTTTCATGCTCCTGGCTTTCTTTCTTTCTTTTTTTTTTTTTTTTGCTCCTCGCATTTTTCACACCTTTTCATGCTCCTGGTCTTTTTTTTTTTTTTTTTTGCTCCTCGAATTTTTCACACCTTTTCATGCTCCTCGCATTTTTCACACCTTTTCATGCTCCTGGTCTTTTTTTTTTTTTTTTCTCCTCGCATTTTTCACACCTTTTCCTGCTCCTGGTCTTTCTTTTTTTTTTTTTTTTTTTTGCTCCTCGCATTTTTCACAACTTTTCATGCTCGTCGCATTTTTCACACCTTTTCATGCTCCTCGCATTTTTCACACCTCTTCATGCTCCTCACATTTTTCACCACTTTTCATGCTCGTCGCATTTTTCACACCTTTTCATGCTCCTGGTCTTTCTTTCTTTCTTTTTTTTTTTTTTTTTGCTCCTCGCATTTTTCACACCTTTTCATGCTCCTGGTCTTCTTTTTTTTTTTTTGCTCCTCGCATTTTTCACAACTTTTCATGCTCGTCGCATTTTTCACACCTTTTCATGCTCCTCGCATTTTTCACACCTCTTCATGCTCCTCACATTTTTCACCACTTTTCATGCTCGTCGCATTTTTCACACCTTTTCATGCTCCTGGTCTTTGTTTTTTTTTTTTTTGCTCCCCGCATTTTTCACACCTGTTAATGCTCCTGGTCTTTCTTTTTTTTTTTTTGCTCCTCGCATTTTTCACACCTTTTCATGCTCCTGGTCTTTCTTTTTTTTTTTTTTTTTTTTGCTCCTCGCATTTTTCACACCTTTTCATGCTCCTGGTCTTTCTTTCTTTCTTTTTTCTATTTTTTTTGCTGCTCGCATTTTTCACACCTTTTCATGCTCCTGGTCTTTCTTTTTTTTTTTTTTTTTTTTTTGCTCCTCGCATTTTTCACAACTTTTCATGCTCGTCGCATTTTTCACACCTTTTCATACTCCTCGCATTTTTCACACCTCTTCATGCTCCTCACATTTTTCACCACTTTTCATGCTCGTCGCATTTTTCACACCTTTTCATGCTCCTCGCATTTTTCACACCTCTTCATGCTCCTCACATTTTTCACCACTTTTCATGCTCGTCGCATTTTTCACACCTTTTCATGCTCCTGGTCTTTCTTTTTTTTTTTTTTTTTTTTGCTCCTCACATTTTTCACACCTTTTCATGCTCCTGGTCTTTCTTTCTTTCTTTTTTTTATTTTTTTTGCTCCTCGCATTTTTCACACCTTTTCATGCTCCTGGTCTTTCTTATTTTTTTTTTTTTTTTTGCTCCTCGCATTTTTCACACCTTTTCATGCTCCTGGTCTTTCTTTCTTTCTTTTTTTTATTTTTTTTGCTCCTCGCATTTTTCACACCTTTTCATGCTCCTGGTCTTTTTTTTTTTTTTTTTTTTTTTTTTGCTCCTCGCATTTTTCACAACTTTTCATGCTCGTCGCATTTTTCACACCTTTTCATGCTCCTCGCATTTTTCACACCTCTTCATGCTCCTCACATTTTTCACCACTTTTCATGTTCGTCGCATTTTTCACACCTTTTCATGCTCCTGGTCTTTGTTTTTTTTTTTTTTGCTCCCCGCATTTTTCACACCTGTTAATGCTCCTGGTCTTCCTTTTTTTTTTTTTTGCTCCTCGCATTTTTAACACATTTTCATACTCCTGGTCTTTTTTTTTTTTTCCTCGCATTTTTCACACCTTTTCATGCTCCTCGCATTTTTCACACCTTTTCATGCTCCTGGCTTTCTTTCTTTCTTTTTTTTTTTTTTTTGCTCCTCGCATTTTTCACACATTTTATGCTCCTGGTCTTTTTTTTTTTTTTTTTTTTGCTCCTCGCATTTTTCACACATTTTCATGCTCCTGGTCTTTTTTTTTTTTTTTTGCTCCTCGAATTTTTCACACCTTTTCATGCTCCTCGCATTTTTCACATCTCTTCATGCTCCTCGCATTTTTCACAACTTTTCATGCGCGTCGCATTTTTCACACCTTTTCATGCTCCTGGTCTTTCTTTTTTTTTTTTTGCTCCTCGCATTTTTCACACCTTTTCATGTTCCTGGTCTTTTTTTTTTTTTTTTTGCTCCTCGCATTTTTCACACATTTTCATACTCCTGGTCTTTTTTTTTTTTTTTTTTGCTCCTCGCATTTTTCACACCTTTTCATGCTCCTGGTCTTTCTTTTTTTTTTTTTTTTTTTTTTTGCTCCTCGCATTTTTCACACCTTTTCATGCTCCTGGTCTTTCTTTCTTTCTTTTTTTTATTTTTTTTGCTCCTCGCATTTTTCACACCTTTTCATGCTCCTGGTCTTTCTTTTTTTTTTTTTGCTCCTCGCATTTTTCACACATTTTCATACTCCTGGTCTTTTTTTTTTTTTTTTGCTCCTCGCATTTTTCACACCTTTTCATACTCCTGGTCTTTTTTTTTTTTTTTTTTTTTTTTGCTCCTCGCATTTTTCACAACTTTTCATGCTCGTCGCATTTTTCACACCTTTTCATGCTCCTCGCATTTTTCACAACTCTTCAGGCTCCTCACATTTTTCACCACTTTTCATGCTCGTCGCATTTTTCACACCTTTTCATGCTCCTGGTCTTTGTTTTTTTTTTTTTTGCTCCCCGCATTTTTCACACCTTTTAATGCTCCTGGTCTTTCTTTTTTTTTTTTTGTTCCTCGCATTTTTCCCCCCTTTTCTTGTTCCTGGTTTTTTTTTTTTTTTTTTTTCCTCGCATTTTTCACACCTTTTCATGCTCCTGGTCTTTTTTTTTTTTTTCTCCTCGCATTTTTCACCCCTTTTCATGCTCCTGGTCTTTTTTTTTTTTTTTTTTTCCTCGCATTTTTCACACCTTTTCATGCTCCTCGCATTTTTCACACCTTTTCATGCTCCTGGTCTTTCTTTCTTTCTTTTTTTTTTTTTTTTGCTCCTCGCATTTTTCACACCTTTTCATCCTCCTCGCATTTTTCACACCTTTTCATGCTCCTCGCATTTTTCACAACTTTTCATGCTCATCGCATTTTTCACACCTTTTCATGCTCCTGGTCTTTCTTTTTTTTTTTTTGCTCCTCGCATTTTTCACACCTTTTCATGCTCCTTGAATTTTTCACACCTTTTCATGCTCCTGGTCTTTCTTTTTTTTTTTTTGCTCCTCGCATTTTTCACACCTTTTCATGTTCCTGGTCTTTTTTTTTTTTTTTTTTGCTCCTCGCATTTTTCACACCTTTTCATACTCCTGGTCTTTCTTTTTTTTTTTTGCTCCTCGCATTTTTCACACCTTTTCATGCTCCTGGTCTTTCTTTTTTTTTTTGCTCCTCGCATTTTTCACACCTTTTCATGCTCCTGGTCTTTCTTTTTTTTTTTGCTCCTCGCATTTTTCACACCTTTTCATACTCCTGGTCTTTCTTTTTTTTTTTTTGCTCCTCGCATTTTTCACACCTTTTCATGCTCCTGGTCTTTCTTTTTTTTTTTGCTCCTCGCATTTTTCACACCTTTTCATGCTCCTGGTCTTTCTTTCTTTCTTTTTTTTATTTTTTTTGCTCCTCGCATTTTTCACACCTTTTCATGTTCCTGGTCTTTTTTTTTTTTTTTGCTCCTCGCATTTTTCACACCTTTTCATGCTCCTCGCATTTTTCACACCTCTTCATGCTCCTCGCATTTTTCACAACTTTTCATGCTCGTCGCATTTTTCACACCTTTTCATGCTCCTGGTCTTTGTTTTTTTTTTTTTTTGCTCCCCGCATTTTTCACACCTTTTAATGCTCCTGGTCTTTCTTTTTTTTTTTTTTTTTTTGCTCCTCGCATTTTTCACACCTTTTCATGCTCCTGGTTTTTTTTTTTTTTTTTTTTTTTTTTTTGCTCCTCGCATTTTTCACACCTTTTCATGCTCCTGGTCTTTCTTTCTTTCTTTTTTTAATTTTTTTTGCTCCTCGCATTTTTCACACATTTTCATGCTCCTCGTCTTTCTTTTTTTTTTTTTGCTCCTCGCATTTTTCACACATTTTCATACTCCTGGTCTTTTTTTTTTTTTTTTTGCTCCTCGCATTTTTCACACATTTTCATACTCCTGGTCTTTTTTTTTTTTTTTTTTGCTCCTCGCATTTTTCACACCTTTTCATGCTCCTGGTCTTTCTTTTTTTTTTTTTTTTTTTTTGCTCCTCGCATTTTTCACTACTTTTCATGCTCCTCGCATTTTTCACACCTTTTCATGCTCCTCGCATTTTTCACACCTCTTCATGCTCCTCACATTTTTCACCACTTTTCATGCTCGTCGCATTTTTCACACCTTTTCATGCTCCTGGTCTTTGTTTTTTTTTTTTTTGCTCCCCGCATTTTTCACACCTGTTAATGCTCCTGGTCTTTCTTTTTTTTTTTTTGCTCCTCGCATTTTTCACACCTTTTCATGTTCCTGGTCTTTTTTTTTTTTTTTCCTCGCATTTTTCACACCTTTTCATGCTCCTCGCATTTTTCACACCTTTTCATGCTCCTGGCTTTCTTTCTTTCTTTTTTTTTTTTTTTTGCTCCTCGCATTTTTCACACCTTTTCATGCTCCTGGTCTTTTTTTTTTTTTTTTGCTCCTCGCATTTTTCACACCTTTTCATGCTCCTGGTCTTTATTTTTTTTTTTTTTTGCTCCTCGAATTTTTCACACCTTTTCATGCTCCTCGCATTTTTCACACCTTTTCATGCTCCTGGTCTTTCTTTCTTTGTTTTTTTTTTTTTTTTTGCTCCTCGCATTTTTCACACCTTTTCATGCTCCTGGTCTTTTTTTTTTTTTTTCTCCTCGCATTTTTCACACCTTTTCATGCTCCTGGTCTTTCTTTTTTTTTTTTTTTTTTTTTGCTCCTCGCATTTTTCACAACTTTTCATGCTCGTCGCATTTTTCACACCTTTTCATGCTCCTCGCATTTTTCACACCTCTTCATGCTCCTCACATTTTTCACCACTTTTCATGCTCGTCGCATTTTTCACACCTTTTCATGCTCCTGGTCTTTCTTTCTTTCTTTTTTTTTTT
Organism: Cervus elaphus; assembly: GCF_910594005.1. Lineage (NCBI taxonomy): Eukaryota > Metazoa > Chordata > Mammalia > Artiodactyla > Cervidae > Cervus > Cervus elaphus. Next base: position 411,017 of record NW_025316716.1, on the reverse strand, counting down.
TTTTTTGCTCCCCGCATTTTTCACACCTTTTCATGCTCCTGGTCTTTCTTTTTTTTTTTTTTTTTTTGCTCCTCGCATTTTTCACACCTTTTCATGTTCCTGGTCTTTTTTTTTTTTTTCCTCGCATTTTTCACACCTTTTCATGCTCCTCGCATTTTTCACACCTTTTCATGCTCCTGGCTTTCTTTCTTTCTTTTTTTTTTTTTTTTGCTCCTCGCATTTTTCACACCTTTTCATGCTCCTGGTCTTTTTTTTTTTTTTTTTTTGCTCCTCGAATTTTTCACACCTTTTCATGCTCCTCGCATTTTTCACACCTTTTCATGCTCCTGGTCTTTTTTTTTTTTTTTTCTCCTCGCATTTTTCACACCTTTTCATGCTCCTGGTCTTTCTCTTTTTTTTTTTTTTTTTTGCTCCTCGCATTTTTCACAACTTTTCATGCTCGTCGCATTTTTCACACCTTTTCGTGCTCCTCGCATTTTTCACACCTCTTCATGCTCCTCACATTTTTCACCACTTTTCATGCTCGTCGCATTTTTCACACCTTTTCATGCTCCTGGTCTTTCTTTCTTTCTTTTTTTTTTTTTTTTTGCTCCTCGCATTTTTCACACCTTTTCATGCTCCTGGTCTTCTTTTTTTTTTTTTGCTCCTCGCATTTTTCACAACTTTTCATGCTCGTCGCATTTTTCACACCTTTTCATGCTCCTCGCATTTTTCACACCTCTTCATGCTCCTCACATTTTTCACCACTTTTCATGCTCGTCGCATTTTTCACACCTTTTCATGCTCCTGGTCTTTGTTTTTTTTTTTTTTGCTCCCCGCATTTTTCACACCTGTTAATGCTCCTGGTCTTTCTTTTTTTTTTTTTGCTCCTCGCATTTTTCACACCTTTTCATGCTCCTGGTCTTTCTTTTTTTTTTTTTTTTTTTTGCTCCTCGCATTTTTCACACCTTTTCATGCTCCTGGTCTTTCTTTCTTTCTTTTTTCTATTTTTTTTGCTGCTCGCATTTTTCACACCTTTTCATGCTCCTGGTCTTTCTTTTTTTTTTTTTTTTTTTTTGCTCCTCGCATTTTTCACAACTTTTCATGCTCGTCGCATTTTTCACACCTTTTCATGCTCCTCGCATTTTTCACACCTCTTCATGCTCCTCACATTTTTCACCACTTTTCATGCTCGTCGCATTTTTCACACCTTTTCATGCTCCTCGCATTTTTCACACCTCTTCATGCTCCTCACATTTTTCACCACTTTTCATGCTCGTCGCATTTTTCACACCTTTTCATGCTCCTGGTCTTTCTTTTTTTTTTTTTTTTTTTTTTGCTCCTCACATTTTTCACACCTTTTCATGCTCCTGGTCTTTCTTTCTTTCTTTTTTTTATTTTTTTTGCTCCTCGCATTTTTCACACCTTTTCATGCTCCTGGTCTTTCTTATTTTTTTTTTTTTTTTTTGCTCCTCGCATTTTTCACACCTTTTCATGCTCCTGGTCTTTCTTTCTTTCTTTTTTTTATTTTTTTTGCTCCTCGCATTTTTCACACCTTTTCCTGCTCCTGGTCTTTCTTTTTTTTTTTTTTTTTTTTTTGCTCCTCGCATTTTTCACAACTTTTCATGCTCGTCGCATTTTTCACACCTTTTCATGCTCCTCGCATTTTTCACACCTCTTCATGCTCCTCACATTTTTCACCACTTTTCATGTTCGTCGCATTTTTCACACCTTTTCATGCTCCTGGTCTTTGTTTTTTTTTTTTTTGCTCCCCGCATTTTTCACACCTGTTAATGCTCCTGGTCTTCCTTTTTTTTTTTTTGCTCCTCGCATTTTTAACACATTTTCATACTCCTGGTCTTTTTTTTTTTTTTCCTCGCATTTTTCACACCTTTTCATGCTCCTCGCATTTTTCACACCTTTTCATGCTCCTGGCTTTCTTTCTTTCTTTTTTTTTTTTTTTTGCTCCTCGCATTTTTCACACATTTTATGCTCCTGGTCTTTTTTTTTTTTTTTTTTTTGCTCCTCGCATTTTTCACACATTTTCATGCTCCTGGTCTTTTTTTTTTTTTTTGCTCCTCGAATTTTTCACTCCTTTTCATGCTCCTCGCATTTTTCACATCTCTTCATGCTCCTCGCATTTTTCACAACTTTTCATGCGCGTCGCATTTTTCACACCTTTTCATGCTCCTGGTCTTTCTTTTTTTTTTTTTGCTCCTCGCATTTTTCACACCTTTTCATGTTCCTGGTCTTTTTTTTTTTTTTTTTGCTCCTCGCATTTTTCACACATTTTCATACTCCTGGTCTTTTTTTTTTTTTTTTTGCTCCTCGCATTTTTCACACCTTTTCATGCTCCTGGTCTTTCTTTTTTTTTTTTTTTTTTTTTTGCTCCTCGCATTTTTCACACCTTTTCATGCTCCTGGTCTTTCTTTCTTTCTTTTTTTTATTTTTTTTGCTCCTCGCATTTTTCACACCTTTTCATGCTCCTGGTCTTTCTTTTTTTTTTTTTGCTCCTCGCATTTTTCACACATTTTCATACTCCTGGTCTTTTTTTTTTTTTTTTTGCTCCTCGCATTTTTCACACCTTTTCTGCTCCTGGTCTTTCTTTTTTTTTTTTTTTTTTTTGCTCCTCGCATTTTTCACAACTTTTCATGCTCGTCGCATTTTTCACACCTTTTCATGCTCCTCGCATTTTTCACAACTCTTCAGGCTCCTCACATTTTTCACCACTTTTCATGCTCGTCGCATTTTTCACACCTTTTCATGCTCCTGGTCTTTGTTTTTTTTTTTTTTGCTCCCCGCATTTTTCACACCTTTTAATGCTCCTGGTCTTTCTTTTTTTTTTTTTGTTCCTCGCATTTTTCACACCTTTTCATGTTCCTGGTCTTTTTTTTTTTTTTTTCCTCGCATTTTTCACACCTTTTCATGCTCCTGGTCTTTTTTTTTTTTTTCTCCTCGCATTTTTCACACCTTTTCATGCTCCTGGTCTTTTTTTTTTTTTTTTTTTTCCTCGCATTTTTCACACCTTTTTCATGCTCCTCGCATTTTTCACACCTTTTCATGCTCCTGGTCTTTCTTTCTTTCTTTTTTTTTTTTTTTTGCTCCTCGCATTTTTCACACCTTTTCATCCTCCTCGCATTTTTCACACCTTTTCATGCTCCTCGCATTTTTCACAACTTTTCATGCTCATCGCATTTTTCACACCTTTTCATGCTCCTGGTCTTTCTTTTTTTTTTTTTGCTCCTCGCATTTTTCACACCTTTTCATGCTCCTTGCATTTTTCACCACCTTTTCATGCTCCTGGTCTTTCTTTTTTTTTTTTTGCTCCTCGCATTTTTCACACCTTTTCATGTTCCTGGTCTTTTTTTTTTTTTTTTTTGCTCCTCGCATTTTTCACACCTTTTCATACTCCTGGTCTTTCTTTTTTTTTTTTTGCTCCTCGCATTTTTTCACACCTTTTCATGCTCCTGGTCTTTCTTTTTTTTTTTGCTCCTCGCATTTTTCACACCTTTTCATGCTCCTGGTCTTTCTTTTTTTTTTTGCTCCTCGCATTTTTCACACCTTTTCATGCTCCTGGTCTTTCTTTTTTTTTTTTGCTCCTCGCATTTTTCACACCTTTTCATGCTCCTGGTCTTTCTTTTTTTTTTTGCTCCTCGCATTTTTCACACCTTTTCATGCTCCTGGTCTTTCTTTCTTTCTTTTTTTTATTTTTTTTGCTCCTCGCATTTTTCACACCTTTTCATGTTCCTGGTCTTTTTTTTTTTTTTTGCTCCTCGCATTTTTCACACCTTTTCATGCTCCTCGCATTTTTCACCCCTCTTCATGCTCCTCGCATTTTTCACAACTTTTCATGCTCGTCGCATTTTTCACACCTTTTCATGCTCCTGGTCTTTGTTTTTTTTTTTTTTTTGCTCCCCGCATTTTCACACCTTTTAATGCTCCTGGTCTTTCTTTTTTTTTTTTTTTTTTTTGCTCCTCGCATTTTTCACACCTTTTCATGCTCCTGGTCTTTTTTTTTTTTTTTTCCTCGCTTTTTTCACCCCTTTTCATGCTCCTGGTCTTTTTTTTTTTTTTTTTTGCTCCTCGCATTTTTCACACATTTTCATACTCCTGGTCTTTTTTTTTTTTTTTTTGCTCCTCGCATTTTTCACACCTTTTCATGCTCCTGGTCTTTCTTTTTTTTTTTTTTTTTTTGCTCCTCGCATTTTTCACAACTTTTCATGCTCGTCGCATTTTTCACACCTTTTCATGCTCCTCGCATTTTTCACACCTTTTCATGCTCCTGGCTTTCTTTCTTTCTTTTTTTTTTTTTTTTGCTCCTCGCATTTTTCACACCTTTTCATGCTCCTGGTCTTTTTTTTTTTTTTTTTCTCCTCGCATTTTTCACACCTTTTCATGCTCCTGGTCTTTTTTTTTTTTTTTTTTTGCTCCTCGAATTTTTCACACCTTTTCATGCTCCTCGCATTTTTCACACCTTTTCATGCTCCTGGTCTTTCTTTCTTTGTTTTTTTTTTTTTTTTGCTCCTCGCATTTTTCACACCTTTTCATGCTCCTGGTCTTTGTTTTTTTTTTTTTTGCTCCCCGCATTTTTCACACCTGTTAATGCTCCTGGTCTTTCTCTTTTTTTTTTTGCTCCTCGCATTTTTCACACCTTTTCATGTTCCTGGTCTTTTTTTTTTTTTCCTCGCATTTTTCACACCTTTTCATGCTCCTCGCATTTTTCACACCTTTTCATGCTCCTGGCTTTCTTTCTTTCTTTTTTTTTTTTTTTTGCTCCTCGCATTTTTCACACCTTTTCATGCTCCTGGTCTTTTTTTTTTTTTTTTGCTCCTCGCATTTTTCACACCTTTTCATGCTCCTGGTCTTTTTTTTTTTTTTTTTTGCTCCTCGAATTTTTCACACCTTTTCATGCTCCTCGCATTTTTCACACCTTTTCATGCTCCTGGTCTTTCTTTCTTTCTTTTTTTTTTTTTTTGCTCCTCGCATTTTTCACACCTTTTCATGCTCCTGGTCTTTTTTTTTTTTTTTTTTCCTCGCATTTTTCACACCTTTTCATGCTCCTGTTCTTTTTTTTTTTTTTTTTTGCTCCTCGCATTTTTCACACCTTTTCATGCTCCTGGTCTTTCTTTCTTTCTTTTTTTTTTTTTTTTGCTCCTCGCATTTTTCACACCTTTTCATCCTCCTCGCATTTTTCACACCTTTTCATGCTCCTCGCATTTTTCACAACTTTTCATGCTCATCGCATTTTTCACACCTTTTCATGCTCCTGGTCTTTCTTTTTTTTTTTTTGCTCCTCGCATTTTTCACACCTTTTCATGCTCCTTGCATTTTTCACACCTTTTCATGCTCCTGGTCTTTCTTTTTTTTTTTTTGCTCCTCGCATTTTTCACACTTTTTCATGTTCCTGGTTTTTTTTTTTTTTTTTTTGCTCCTCGCATTTTTCACCCCTTTTCATGCTCCTGGTCTTTTTTTTTTTTTTTTTTTGCTCCTCGAATTTTTCACACCTTTTCATGCTCCTGGTCTTTCTTTCTTTCTTTTTTTTTTTTTTTTTCCTCCTCGCATTTTTCACACCTTTTCATGTTCTTGGTCTTTTTTTTTTTTTTTTTTCCTCCTCGCATTTTTCACACATTTTCATGCTCCTGGTCTTTTTTTTTTTTTTTTGCTCCTCGAATTTTTCACACCTTTTCATGCTCCTCGCATTTTTCACATCTCTTCATGCTCCTCGCATTTTTCACCACTTTTCATGCTCGTCGCATTTTTCACACCTTTTCATGCTCCTGGTCTTTCTTTTTTTTTTTTTTTGCTCCTCGCATTTTTCACACCTTTTCATGCTCCTGGTCTTTCTTTCTTTCTTTTTTTTTTTTTTTTTCCTCGCATTTTTCACACCTTTTCATGCTCCTGGTCTTTCTTTCTTTCTTTTTTTTTTTTTTTGCTCCTCGCATTTTTCACACCTTTTCATGCTCCTGGTCTTTCTTTCTTTCTTTTTTTTTTTTTTTGCTCCTCGCATTTTTCACACCTTTTCATGCTCCTGGTCTTTTTTTTTTTTTTTTTTTTTGCTCCTCGAATTTTTCACACCTTTTCATGCTCCTGGTCTTTCTTTCTTTCTTTTTTTTTTTTTTTTTTGCTCCTCGCATTTTTCACACCTTTTCATGTTCTTGGTCTTTTTTTTTTTTTTTTTTTTTGCTCCTCGCATTTTTCACACATTTTCATGCTCCTGGTCTTTTTTTTTTTTTTTGCTCCTCGAATTTTTCACACCTTTTCATGCTCCTCGCATTTTTCACATCTCTTCATGCTCCTCGCATTTTTCACAACTTTTCATGCTCGTCGCATTTTTCACACCTTTTCATGCTCCTGGTCTTTCTTTTTTTTTTTTTGCTCCTCGCATTTTTCACACCTTTTCATGTTCCTGGTCTTTTTTTTTTTTTTTTTGCTCCTCGCATTTTTCACACATTTTCATACTCCTGGTCTTTTTTTTTTTTTTTTTTGCTCCTCGCATTTTTCACACCTTTTCATGCTCCTGGTCTTTCTTTTTTTTTTTTTTTTTTTTTTGCTCCTCGCATTTTTCACACCTTTTCATGCTCCTGGTCTTTCTTTCTTTCTTTTTTTAATTTTTTTTGCTCCTCGCATTTTTCACACATTTTCATGCTCCTCGTCTTTCTTTTTTTTTTTTTGCTCCTCGCATTTTTCACACATTTTCATACTCCTGGTCTTTTTTTTTTTTTTTTTGCTCCTCGCATTTTTCACACATTTTCATACTCCTGGTCTTTTTTTTTTTTTTTTTGCTCCTCGCATTTTTCACACCTTTTCATGCTCCTGGTCTTTCTTTTTTTTTTTTTTTTTTTTTGCTCCTCGCATTTTTCACAACTTTTCATGCTCCTCGCATTTTTCACACCTTTTCATGCTCCTCGCATTTTTCACACCTCTTCATGCTCCTCACATTTTTCACCACTTTTCATGCTCGTCGCATTTTTCACACCTTTTCATGCTCCTGGTCTTTGTTTTTTTTTTTTTTGCTCCCCGCATTTTTCACACCTGTTAATGCTCCTGGTCTTTCTTTTTTTTTTTTTTGCTCCTCGCATTTTTCACACCTTTTCATGTTCCTGGTCTTTTTTTTTTTTTTCCTCGCATTTTTCACACCTTTTCATGCTCCTCGCATTTTTCACACCTTTTAATGCTCCTGGCTTTCTTTCTTTCTTTTTTTTTTTTTTTGCTCCTCGCATTTTTCACACCTTTTCATGCTCCTGGTCTTTTTTTTTTTTTTTTCCTCCTCGCATTTTTCACACCTTTTCATGCTCCTGGTCTTTTTTTTTTTTTTTTTTGCTCCTCGAATTTTTCACACCTTTTCATGCTCCTCGCATTTTTCACACCTTTTCATGCTCCTGGTCTTTCTTTCTTTGTTTTTTTTTTTTTTTTGCTCCTCGCATTTTTCACACCTTTTCATGCTCCTGGTCTTTTTTTTTTTTTTTTCTCCTCGCATTTTTCACACCTTTTCATGCTCCTGGTCTTTCTTTTTTTTTTTTTTTTTTTTGCTCCTCGCATTTTTCACAACTTTTCATGCTCGTCGCATTTTTCACACCTTTTCATGCTCCTCGCATTTTTCACACCTCTTCATGCTCCTCACATTTTTCACCACTTTTCATGCTCGTCGCATTTTTCACACCTTTTCATGCTCCTGGTCTTTCTTTCTTTCTTTTTTTTTTTTTTTTTGCTCCTCGCATTTTTCACACCTTTTCATGCTCCTGGTCTTTCTTTTTTTTTTTTTTTTTTTTGCTCCTCGCATTTTTCACAACTTTTCATGCTCGTCGCATTTTTCACACCTTTTCATGCTCCTCGCATTTTTCACACCTCTTCATGCTCCTCACATTTTTCACCACTTTTTCATGCTCGTCGCATTTTTCACACCTTTTCATGCTCCTGGTCTTTCTTTCTTTCTTTTTTTTTTTTTTTTGCTCCTCGCATTTTTCACACCTTTTCATGCTCCTGGTCTTTTTTTTTTTTTTTTTGCTCCTCGCATTTTTCACACCTTTTCATGCTCCTGGTCTTTTTTTTTTTTTTTTTTTGCTCCTCGAATTTTTCACACCTTTTCATGCTCCTCGCATTTTTCACACCTTTTCATGCTCCTGGTCTTTCTTTCTTTGTTTTTTTTTTTTTTTTGCTCCTCGCATTTTTCACACCTTTTCATGCTCCTGGTCTTTTTTTTTTTTTTTTCTCCTCGCATTTTTCACACCTTTTCATGCTCCTGGTCTTTCTTTTTTTTTTTTTTTTTTTTGCTCCTCGCATTTTTCACAACTTTTCATGCTCGTCGCATTTTTCACACCTTTTCATGCTCCTCGCATTTTTCACACCTCTTCATGCTCCTCACATTTTTCACCACTTTTCATGCTCGTCGCATTTTTCACACCTTTTCATGCTCCTGGTCTTTCTTTCTTTCTTTTTTTTTTTTTTTTTGCTCCTCGCATTTTTCACACACCTTTTCATGCTCCTGGTCTTTTTTTTTTTTTTTTGCTCCTCGCATTTTTCACACCTTTTCATGCTCCTGGTCTTTTTTTTTTTTTTTTTTGCTCCTCGAATTTTTCACACCTTTTCATGCTCCTCGCATTTTTCACACCTTTTCATGCTCCTGGTCTTTCTTTCTTTGTTTTTTTTTTTTTTTTGCTCCTCGCATTTTTCACAACCTTTTCATGCTCCTGGTCTTTTTTTTTTTTTTTTTCTCCTCGCATTTTTCACACCTTTTCATGCTCCTGGTCTTTTTTTTTTTTTTTTTTTTTTTTGCTCCTCGCATTTTTCACAACTTTTCATGCTCGTCGCATTTTTCACACCTTTTCATGCTCCTCGCATTTTTCACACCTCTTCAGGCTCCTCACATTTTTCACCACTTTTCATGTTCGTCGCATTTTTCACACCTTTTCATGCTCCTGGTCTTTCTTTCTTTCTTTTTTTTTTTTTTTTTGCTCCTCGCATTTTTCACACCTTTTCATGCTCCTGGTCTTTCTTTTTTTTTTTTTTTTTTTTGCTCCTCGCATTTTTCACACCTTTTCATGTTCCTGGTCTTTTTTTTTTTTTTCCTCGCATTTTTCACACCTTTTCATGCTCCTCGCATTTTTCACACCTTTTCATGCTCCTGGCTTTCTTTCTTTCTTTTTTTTTTTTTTTGCTCCTCGCATTTTTCACACCTTTTCATGCTCCTGGTCTTTTTTTTTTTTTTTTTTGCTCCTCGAATTTTTCACACCTTTTCATGCTCCTCGCATTTTTCACACCTTTTCATGCTCCTGGTCTTTTTTTTTTTTTTTCTCCTCGCATTTTTTCACACCTTTTCATGCTCCTGGTCTTTCTTTTTTTTTTTTTTTTTTTTTGCTCCTCGCATTTTTCACACCTTTTCATGCTCGTCGCATTTTTCACACCTTTTCATGCTCCTCGCATTTTTCACACCTCTTCATGCTCCTCACATTTTTCACCACTTTTCTTGCTCGTCGCTTTTTTCACACCTTTTCATGCTCCTGGTCTTTCTTTCTTTCTTTTTTTTTTTTTTTTTTGCTCCTCGCATTTTTCACACCTTTTCATGCTACGGTCTTCTTTTTTTTTTTTTGCTCCTCGCATTTTTCACAACTTTTCATGCTCGTCGCATTTTTCACACCTTTTCATGCTCCTCGCATTTTTCACACCTCTTCATGCTCCTCACATTTTTCACCACTTTTCATGCTCGTCGCATTTTTCACACCTTTTCATGCTCCTGGTCTTTGTTTTTTTTTTTTTTTGCTCCCCCGCATTTTTCTCACCTGTTTATGCTCCTGGTCTTTCTTTTTTTTTTTTTGCTCCTCGCATTTTTCACACCTTTTCATGCTCCTGGTCTTTCTTTTTTTTTTTTTTTTTTTGCTCCTCGCATTTTTCACACCTTTTCATGCTCCTGGTCTTTCTTTCTTTCTTTTTTCTATTTTTTTTGCTGCTCGCATTTTTCACACCTTTTCATGCTCCTGGTCTTTCTTTTTTTTTTTTTTTTTTTTGCTCCTCGCATTTTTCACAACTTTTCATGCTCGTCGCATTTTTCACACCTTTTCATACTCCTCGCATTTTTCACACCTCTTCATGCTCCTCACATTTTTCACCACTTTTCATGCTCGTCGCATTTTTCACACCTTTTCATGCTCCTCGCATTTTTCACACCTCTTCATGCTCCTCACATTTTTCACCACTTTTCATGCTCGTCGCATTTTTCACACCTTTTCATGCTCCTGGTCTTTCTTTTTTTTTTTTTTTTTTTGCTCCTCACATTTTTCACACCTTTTCATGCTCCTGGTCTTTCTTTCTTTCTTTTTTTTATTTTTTTTGCTCCTCGCATTTTTCACACCTTTTCATGCTCCTGGTCTTTCTTTTTTTTTTTTTTTTTTTTGCTCCTCGCATTTTTCACCCCTTTTCATGCTCCTGGTCTTTCTTTCTTTCTTTTTTTTATTTTTTTTGCTCCTCGCATTTTTCACACCTTTTCATGCTCCTGGTCTTTCTTTTTTTTTTTTTTTTTTTTTTGCTCCTCGCATTTTTCACAACTTTTCATGCTCGTCGCATTTTTCACACCTTTTCATGCTCCTCGCATTTTTCACACCTCTTCATGCTCCTCACATTTTTCACCACTTTTCATGTTCGTCGCATTTTTCACACCTTTTCATGCTCCTGGTCTTTGTTTTTTTTTTTTTTGCTCCCCGCATTTTTCACACCTGTTAATGCTCCTGGTCTTCCTTTTTTTTTTTTTGCTCCTCGCATTTTTAACACATTTTCATACTCCTGGTCTTTTTTTTTTTTTCCTCGCTTTTTTCACACCTTTTCATGCTCCTCGCTTTTTTCACACCTTTTCATGCTCCTGGCTTTCTTTCTTTCTTTTTTTTTTTTTTTTTGCTCCTCGCATTTTTCACACATTTTATGCTCCTGGTCTTTTTTTTTTTTTTTTTTTTGCTCCTCGCATTTTTCACACATTTTCATGCTCCTGGTCTTTTTTTTTTTTTTTGCTCCTCGAATTTTTCACACCTTTTCATGCTCCTCGCATTTTTCACATCTCTTCATGCTCCTCGCATTTTTCACAACTTTTCATGCGCGTCGCATTTTTCACACCTTTTCATGCTCCTGGTCTTTCTTTTTTTTTTTTGCTCCTCGCATTTTTCACACCTTTTCATGTTCCTGGTCTTTTTTTTTTTTTTTTTTGCTCCTCGCATTTTTCACACATTTTCATACTCCTGGTCTTTTTTTTTTTTTTTTTTGCTCCTCGCATTTTTCACACCTTTTCATGCTCCTGGTTTTTTTTTTTTTTTTTTTTTTTTTTTTTGCCTCCTCGCATTTTTCACACCTTTTCATGCTCCTGGTCTTTCTTTCTTTCTTTTTTTTATTTTTTTTGCTCCTCGCATTTTTCACCACCTTTTCATGCTCCTGGTCTTTCTTTTTTTTTTTTTGCTCCTCGCATTTTTCACACATTTTCATACTCCTGGTCTTTTTTTTTTTTTTTTTTGCTCCTCGCATTTTTCCCCCCTTTTCATGCTCCTGGTCTTTCTTTTTTTTTTTTTTTTTTTTTGCTCCTCGCATTTTTCACAACTTTTCATGCTCGTCGCATTTTTCACACCTTTTCATGCTCCTCGCATTTTTCACAACTCTTCAGGCTCCTCACATTTTTCACCACTTTTCATGCTCGTCGCATTTTTCACACCTTTTCATGCTCCTGGTCTTTGTTTTTTTTTTTTTTGCTCCCCGCATTTTTCACACCTGTTAATGCTCCTGGTCTTTCTTTTTTTTTTTTTGTTCCTCGCATTTTTCACACCTTTTCATGTTCCTGGTCTTTTTTTTTTTTTTTTTTCCTCGCATTTTTCACACCTTTTCATGCTCCTGGTCTTTTTTTTTTTTTTTCTCCTCGCATTTTTCACACCTTTTCATGCTCCTGGTCTTTTTTTTTTTTTTTTTTTTCCTCGCATTTTTCACACCTTTTCATGCTCCTCGCATTTTTCACACCTTTTCATGCTCCTGGTCTTTCTTTCTTTCTTTTTTTTTTTTTTTGCTCCTCGCATTTTTCACACCTTTTCATCCTCCTCGCATTTTTCACACCTTTTCATGCTCCTCGCATTTTTCACAACTTTTCATGCTCATCGCATTTTTCACACCTTTCATGCTCCTGGTCTTTCTTTTTTTTTTTTTGCTCCTCGCATTTTTCACACCTTTTCATGCTCCTTGCATTTTTCACACCTTTTCATGCTCCTGGTCTTTCTTTTTTTTTTTTTGCTCCTCGCATTTTTCACACCTTTTCATGTTCCTGGTCTTTTTTTTTTTTTTTTTGCTCCTCGCATTTTTCACACCTTTTCATGCTCCTGGTCTTTCTTTTTTTTTTTTGCTCCTCGCATTTTTCACACCTTTTCATGCTCCTGGTCTTTCTTTTTTTTTTGCTCCTCGCATTTTTCACACCTTTTTCATGCTCCTGGTCTTTCTTTTTTTTTTTGCTCCTCGCATTTTTCACACCTTTTCATACTCCTGGTCTTTCTTTTTTTTTTTTGCTCCTCGCATTTTTCACACCTTTTCATGCTCCTGGTCTTTCTTTTTTTTTTTTGCTCCTCGCATTTTTCACACCTTTTCATGCTCCTGGTCTTTCTTTCTTTCTTTTTTTTATTTTTTTTGCTCCTCGCATTTTTCACACCTTTTCATGTTCCTGGTCTTTTTTTTTTTTTTTGCTCCTCGCATTTTTCACACACCTTTTCATGCTCCTCGCATTTTTCACACCTCTTCATGCTCCTCGCATTTTTCACAACTTTTCATGCTCGTCGCATTTTTCACACCTTTTCATGCTCCTGGTCTTTGTTTTTTTTTTTTTTGCTCCCCGCATTTTTCACACCTTTTAATGCTCCTGGTCTTTCTTTTTTTTTTTTTTTTTTTGCTCCTCGCATTTTTCACACCTTTTCATGCTCCTGGTCTTTTTTTTTTTTTTTTTCCTCGCATTTTTCACACCTTTTCATGCTCCTGGTCTTTTTTTTTTTTTTTTTGCTCCTCGCATTTTTCACACATTTTCATACTCCTGGTCTTTTTTTTTTTTTTTTTTGCTCCTCGCATTTTTCACACCTTTTCATGCTCCTGGTCTTTCTTTTTTTTTTTTTTTTTTTTGCTCCTCGCATTTTTCACAACTTTTCATGCTCCTCGCATTTTTCAACACCTTTTCATGCTCCTCGCATTTTTCACACCTTTTCATGCTCCTGGCTTTCTTTCTTTCTTTTTTTTTTTTTTTTGCTCCTCGCATTTTTCACACCTTTTCATGCTCCTGGTCTTTTTTTTTTTTTTTTTGCTCCTCGCATTTTTCACACCTTTCATGCTCCTGGTCTTTTTTTTTTTTTTTTTTTGCTCTCGAATTTTTCACACCTTTTCATGCTCCTCGCATTTTTCACACCTTTTCATGCTCCCTGGTCTTTCTTTCTTTGTTTTTTTTTTTTTTTTGCTCCTCGCATTTTTCACAACCTTTTCATGCTCCTGGTCTTTTTTTTTTTTTTTCTCCTCGCATTTTTCACACCTTTTCATGCTCCTGGTCTTTCTTTTTTTTTTTTTTTTTTTGCTCCTCGCATTTTTCACAACTTTTCATGCTCCTCGCATTTTTCACACCTTTTCATGCTCCTCGCATTTTTCACACCTCTTCATGCTCCTCACATTTTTCACCACTTTTCATGCTCGTCGCATTTTTCACACCTTTTCATGCTCCTGGTCTTTCTTTCTTTCTTTTTTTTTTTTTTTTTGCTCCCCGCATTTTTCACACCTTTTCATGCTCCTGGTCTTTCTTTTTTTTTTTTTTTTTTGCTCCTCGCATTTTTCCACACCTTTTCATGTTCCTGGTCTTTTTTTTTTTTTTTCCTCGCATTTTTCACACCTTTTCATGCTCCTCGCATTTTTCACACCTTTTCATGCTCCTGGCTTTCTTTCTTTCTTTTTTTTTTTTTTTTGCTCCTCGCATTTTTCACACCTTTTCATGCTCCTGGTCTTTTTTTTTTTTTTTTTTGCTCCTCGAATTTTTCACACCTTTTCATGCTCCTCGCATTTTTCACACCTTTTCATGCTCCTGGTCTTTTTTTTTTTTTTTTCTCCTCGCATTTTTCACACCTTTTCATGCTCCTGGTCTTTCTTTTTTTTTTTTTTTTTTTTTGCTCCTCGCATTTTTCACAACTTTTCATGCTCGTCGCATTTTTCACACCTTTTCATGCTCCTCGCATTTTTCACACCTCTTCATGCTCCTCACATTTTTCACCACTTTTCATGCTCGTCGCATTTTTCACACCTTTTCATGCTCCTGGTCTTTCTTTCTTTCTTTTTTTTTTTTTTTTTGCTCCTCGCATTTTTCACACCTTTTCATGCTCCTGGTCTTTCTTTTTTTTTTTTTTTTTTTTTGCTCCTCGCATTTTTCACAACTTTTCATGCTCGTCGCATTTTTCACACCTTTTCATGCTCCTCGCATTTTTCACACCTCTTCATGCTCCTCACATTTTTCACCACTTTTCATGCTCGTCGCATTTTTCACACCTTTTCATGCTCCTGGTCTTTGTTTTTTTTTTTTTTGCTCCCCGCATTTTTCACACCTGTTAATGCTCCTGGTCTTTCTTTTTTTTTTTTTTCTCCTCGCATTTTTCACACCTTTTCTTTCTCCTGGTTTTTCTTTTTTTTTTTTTTTTTTTGCTCCTCGCATTTTTCACACCTTTTCATGCTCCTGGTCTTTCTTTCTTTCTTTTTTCTATTTTTTTTGCTCCTCGCATTTTTCACAACTTTTCATGCTCGTCGCATTTTTCACACCTTTTCATGCTCCTCGCATTTTTCACACCTCTTCATGCTCCTCACATTTTTCACAACTTTTCATGCTCGTCGCATTTTTCACACCTTTTCATGCTCCTGGTCTTTGTTTTTTTTTTTTTTTGCTCCCCGCATTTTTCACACCTGTTAATGCTCCTGGTCTTTCTTTTTTTTTTTTTTCTCCTCGCTTTTTTCACCCTTTTTCATTTTCCTGGTCTTTTTTTTTTTTTTTTTTTCCTCGCATTTTTCACACCTTTTCATGCTCCTGGTCTTTTTTTTTTTTTCTCCTCGCATTTTTCACACCTTTTCATGCTCCTGGTCTTTTTTTTTTTTTTTTTTGCTCCTCGAATTTTTCACACCTTTTCATGCTCCTCGCATTTTTCACACCTTTTCATGCTCCTGGTCTTTCTTTCTTTGTTTTTTTTTTTTTTTTTGCTCCTCGCATTTTTCACACCTTTTCATGCTCCTGGTCTTTTTTTTTTTTTTTCTCCTCGCATTTTTCACACCTTTTCATGCTCCTGGTCTTTCTTTTTTTTTTTTTTTTTTTTTGCTCCTCGCATTTTTCACAACTTTTCATGCTCGTCGCATTTTTCACACCTTTTCATGCTCCTCGCATTTTTCACACCTCTTCATGCTCCTCACATTTTTCACCACTTTTCATGCTCGTCGCATTTTTCACACCTTTTCATGCTCCTGGTCTTTCTTTCTTTCTTTTTTTTTTTTGCTCCCCGCATTTTTCACACCTTTTCTTGCTCCTGGTCTTTCTTTTTTTTTTTTTTTTTTTGCTCCTCGCATTTTTCACACCTTTTCATGTTCCTGGTCTTTTTTTTTTTTTTCCTCGCATTTTTCACACCTTTTCATGCTCCACGCATTTTTCACACTTTTTCATGCTCCTGGCTTTCTTTCTTTCTTTTTTTTTTTTTTTTTGCTCCTCGCATTTTTCACACCTTTTCATGCTCCTGGTCTTTTTTTTTTTTTTTTTTGCTCCTCGAATTTTTCACATCTTTTCATGCTCCTCGCATTTTTCACACCTTTTCATGCTCCTGGTCTTTTTTTTTTTTTTTTTCTCCTCGCATTTTTCACACCTTTTCATGCTCCTGGTCTTTCTTTTTTTTTTTTTTTTTTTTTGCTCCTCGCATTTTTCACAACTTTTCATGCTCGTCGCATTTTTCACACCTTTTCATGCTCCTCGCATTTTTCACACCTCTTCATGCTCCTCACATTTTTCACCACTTTTCATGCTCGTCGCATTTTTCACACCTTTTCATGCTCCTGGTCTTTCTTTCTTTCTTTTTTTTTTTTTTTTTGCTCCTCGCATTTTTCACACCTTTTCATGCTCCTGGTCTTTCTTTTTTTTTTTTTTTTTTTTGCTCCTCGCATTTTTCACAACTTTTCATGCTCGTCGCATTTTTCACACCTTTTCATGCTCCTCGCATTTTTCACACCTCTTCATGCTCCTCACATTTTTCACCACTTTTCATGCTCGTCGCATTTTTCACACCTTTTCATGCTCCTGGTCTTTGTTTTTTTTTTTTTTTGCTCCCCGCATTTTTCACACCTGTTAATGCTCCTGGTCTTTCTTTTTTTTTTTTTGCTCCTCGCATTTTTCACACCTTTTCATGCTCCTGGTCTTTCTTTTTTTTTTTTGCTCCTCGCATTTTTCACACCTTTTCATGCTCCTGGTCTTTCTTTCTTTCTTTTTTCTATTTTTTTTGCTCCTCGCATTTTTCACACCTTTTCATGCTCCTGGTCTTTCTTTTTTTTTTTTTTTTTTTTTTGCTCCTCGCATTTTTCACAACTTTTCATGCTCGTCGCATTTTTCACACCTTTTCTTGCTCCTCGCATTTTTCACACCTCTTCATGCTCCTCACATTTTTCACCACTTTTCATGCTCGTTGCATTTTTCACACCTTTTCATGCTCCTCGCTTTTTTCACACCTCTTCATGCTCCTCACATTTTTCACCACTTTTCATGCTCGTCGCATTTTTCACACCTTTTCATGCTCCTGGTCTTTCTTTTTTTTTTTTTGCTCCTCACATTTTTCACACCTTTTCATGCTCCTGGTCTTTCTTTCTTTCTTTTTTTTATTTTTTTTGCTCCTCGCATTTTTCACACCTTTTCATGCTCCTGGTCTTTCTTTTTTTTTTTTTTTTTTTTGCTCCTCGCATTTTTCACACCTTTTCATTCTCCTGGTCTTTCTTTCTTTTTTTTTTTTTTTTTTTTGCTCCTCGCATTTTTCACACCTTTTCATGCTCCTGGTCTTTCTTTTTTTTTTTTTTTTTTTTTGCTCCTCGCATTTTTCACAACTTTTCATGCTCGTCGCATTTTTCACACCTTTTCATGCTCCTCGCATTTTTCACACCTCTTCATGCTCCTCACATTTTTCACCACTTTTCATGTTCGTCGCATTTTTCACTCCTTTTCATGCTCCTGGTCTTTGTTTTTTTTTTTTTTTGCTCCCCGCATTTTTCACACCTGTTAATGCTCCTGGTCTTCCTTTTTTTTTTTTTGCTCCTCGCATTTTTAACACATTTTCATACTCCTGGTCTTTTTTTTTTTTTCCTCGCATTTTTCACACCTTTTCATGCTCCTCGCATTTTTCACACCTTTTCATGCTCCTGGCTTTCTTTCTTTCTTTTTTTTTTTTTTTTGCTCCTCG
Organism: Cervus elaphus; assembly: GCF_910594005.1. Classification (NCBI taxonomy): domain Eukaryota; kingdom Metazoa; phylum Chordata; class Mammalia; order Artiodactyla; family Cervidae; genus Cervus; species Cervus elaphus. Next base: position 393,597 of record NW_025316716.1, on the reverse strand, counting down.
CATTTTTCACACATTTTATGCTCCTGGTCTTTTTTTTTTTTTTTTTTTTGCTCCTCGCATTTTTCACACATTTTCATGCTCCTGGTCTTTTTTTTTTTTTTTGCTCCTCGAATTTTTCACACCTTTTCATGCTCCTCGCATTTTTCACATCTCTTCATGCTCCTCGCATTTTTCACAACTTTTCATGCGCGTCGCATTTTTCACACCTTTTCATGCTCCTGGTCTTTCTTTTTTTTTTTTTGCTCCTCGCATTTTTCACACCTTTTCATGTTCCTGGTCTTTTTTTTTTTTTTTTTTGCTCCTCGCATTTTTCACACATTTTCATACTCCTGGTCTTTTTTTTTTTTTTTTTGCTCCTCGCATTTTTCACACCTTTTCATGCTCCTGGTCTTTCTTTTTTTTTTTTTTTTTTTTTTGCTCCTCGCATTTTTCACACCTTTTCATGCTCCTGGTCTTTCTTTCTTTCTTTTTTTTATTTTTTTTGCTCCTCGCATTTTTCACACCTTTTCATGCTCCTGGTCTTTCTTTTTTTTTTTTTGCTCCTCGCATTTTTCACACATTTTCATACTCCTGGTCTTTTTTTTTTTTTTTTTGCTCCTCGCATTTTTCACACCTTTTCATGCTCCTGGTCTTTTTTTTTTTTTTTTTTTTTTTTTGCTCCTCGCATTTTTCACAACTTTTCATGCTCGTCGCATTTTTCACACCTTTTCATGCTCCTCGCATTTTTCACAACTCTTCAGGCTCCTCACATTTTTCACCACTTTTCATGCTCGTCGCATTTTTCACACCTTTTCATGCTCCTGGTCTTTGTTTTTTTTTTTTTTGCTCCCCGCATTTTTCACACCTGTTAATGCTCCTGGTCTTCCTTTTTTTTTTTTTGCTCCTCGCATTTTTAACACATTTTCATGCTCCTGGTCTTTTTTTTTTTTTTTGCTCCTCGCATTTTTCACACCTTTTCATGCTCCTCGCATTTTTCACACCTTTTCATGCTCCTGGCTTTCTTTCTTTCTTTTTTTTTTTTTTTTGCTCCTCGCATTTTTCACACATTTTATGCTCCTGGTCTTTTTTTTTTTTTTTTTTTTGCTCCTCGCATTTTTCACACATTTTCATGCTCCTGGTCTTTTTTTTTTTTTTTGCTCCTCGAATTTTTCACACCTTTTCATGCTCCTCGCATTTTTCACATCTCTTCATGCTCCTCGCATTTTTCACAACTTTTCATGCGCGTCGCATTTTTCACACCTTTTCATGCTCCTGGTCTTTCTTTTTTTTTTTTTGCTCCTCGCATTTTTCACACCTTTTCATGTTCCTGGTCTTTTTTTTTTTTTTTTTGCTCCTCGCATTTTTCACACATTTTCATACTCCTGGTCTTTTTTTTTTTTTTTTTGCTCCTCGCATTTTTCACACCTTTTCATGCTCCTGGTCTTTCTTTTTTTTTTTTTTTTTTTTTTGCTCCTCGCATTTTTCACACCTTTTCATGCTCCTGGTCTTTCTTTCTTTCTTTTTTTTATTTTTTTTGCTCCTCGCATTTTTCACACCTTTTCATGCTCCTGGTCTTTCTTTTTTTTTTTTTGCTCCTCGCATTTTTCACACATTTTCATACTCCTGGTCTTTTTTTTTTTTTTTTTGCTCCTCGCATTTTTCACACCTTTTCATGCTCCTGGTCTTTCTTTTTTTTTTTTTTTTTTTTGCTCCTCGCATTTTTCACAACTTTTCATGCTCGTCGCATTTTTCACACCTTTTCATGCTCCTCGCATTTTTCACAACTCTTCAGGCTCCTCACATTTTTCACCACTTTTCATGCTCGTCGCATTTTTCACACCTTTTCATGCTCCTGGTCTTTGTTTTTTTTTTTTTTGCTCCCCGCATTTTTCACACCTGTTAATGCTCCTGGTCTTTCTTTTTTTTTTTTTGTTCCTCGCATTTTTCACACCTTTTCATGTTCCTGGTCTTTTTTTTTTTTTTTTTCCTCGCATTTTTCACACCTTTTCATGCTCCTGGTCTTTTTTTTTTTTTTCTCCTCGCATTTTTCACACCTTTTCATGCTCCTGGTCTTTTTTTTTTTTTTTTTTTCCTCGCATTTTTCACACCTTTTCATGCTCCTCGCATTTTTCACACCTTTTCATGCTCCTGGTCTTTCTTTCTTTCTTTTTTTTTTTTTTTTGCTCCTCGCATTTTTCACACCTTTTCATCCTCCTCGCATTTTTCACACCTTTTCATGCTCCTCGCATTTTTCACAACTTTTCATGCTCATCGCATTTTTCACACCTTTTCATGCTCCTGGTCTTTCTTTTTTTTTTTTTGCTCCTCGCATTTTTCACACCTTTTCATGCTCCTTGCATTTTTCACACCTTTTCATGCTCCTGGTCTTTCTTTTTTTTTTTTTGCTCCTCGCATTTTTCACACCTTTTCATGTTCCTGGTCTTTTTTTTTTTTTTTTTGCTCCTCGCATTTTTCACACCTTTTCATACTCCTGGTCTTTCTTTTTTTTTTTTGCTCCTCGCATTTTTCACACCTTTTCATGCTCCTGGTCTTTCTTTTTTTTTTTGCTCCTCGCATTTTTCACACCTTTTCATGCTCCTGGTCTTTCTTTTTTTTTTTGCTCCTCGCATTTTTCACACCTTTTCATACTCCTGGTCTTTCTTTTTTTTTTTTGCTCCTCGCATTTTTCACACCTTTTCATGCTCCTGGTCTTTCTTTTTTTTTTTGCTCCTCGCATTTTTCACACCTTTTCATGCTCCTGGTCTTTCTTTCTTTCTTTTTTTTATTTTTTTTGCTCCTCGCATTTTTCACACCTTTTCATGTTCCTGGTCTTTTTTTTTTTTTTTGCTCCTCGCATTTTTCACACCTTTTCATGCTCCTCGCATTTTTCACACCTCTTCATGCTCCTCGCATTTTTCACAACTTTTCATGCTCGTCGCATTTTTCACACCTTTTCATGCTCCTGGTCTTTGTTTTTTTTTTTTTTGCTCCCCGCATTTTTCACACCTTTTAATGCTCCTGGTCTTTCTTTTTTTTTTTTTTTTTTTTGCTCCTCGCATTTTTCACACCTTTTCATGCTCCTGGTCTTTTTTTTTTTTTTTTTTCCTCGCATTTTTCACACCTTTTCATGCTCCTGGTCTTTTTTTTTTTTTTTTTGCTCCTCGCATTTTTCACACATTTTCATACTCCTGGTCTTTTTTTTTTTTTTTTTGCTCCTCGCATTTTTCACACCTTTTCATGCTCCTGGTCTTTCTTTTTTTTTTTTTTTTTTTGCTCCTCGCATTTTTCACAACTTTTCATGCTCGTCGCATTTTTCACACCTTTTCATGCTCCTCGCATTTTTCACACCTTTTCATGCTCCTGGCTTTCTTTCTTTCTTTTTTTTTTTTTTTTGCTCCTCGCATTTTTCACACCTTTTCATGCTCCTGGTCTTTTTTTTTTTTTTTTGCTCCTCGCATTTTTCACACCTTTTCATGCTCCTGGTCTTTTTTTTTTTTTTTTTTGCTCCTCGAATTTTTCACACCTTTTCATGCTCCTCGCATTTTTCACACCTTTTCATGCTCCTGGTCTTTCTTTCTTTGTTTTTTTTTTTTTTTTGCTCCTCGCATTTTTCACACCTTTTCATGCTCCTGGTCTTTTTTTTTTTTTTTTTCTCCTCGCATTTTTCACACCTTTTCATGCTCCTGGTCTTTCTTTTTTTTTTTTTTTTTTTGCTCCTCGCATTTTTCACAACTTTTCATGCTCCTCGCATTTTTCACACCTTTTCATGCTCCTCGCATTTTTCACACCTCTTCATGCTCCTCACATTTTTCACCACTTTTCATGCTCGTCGCATTTTTCACACCTTTTCATGCTCCTGGTCTTTCTTTCTTTCTTTTTTTTTTTTTTTTTGCTCCCCGCATTTTTCACACCTTTTCATGCTCCTGGTCTTTCTTTTTTTTTTTTTTTTTTTGCTCCTCGCATTTTTCACACCTTTTCATGTTCCTGGTCTTTTTTTTTTTTTTCCTCGCATTTTTCACACCTTTTCATGCTCCTCGCATTTTTCACACCTTTTCATGCTCCTGGCTTTCTTTCTTTCTTTTTTTTTTTTTTTTGCTCCTCGCATTTTTCACACATTTTCATACTCCTGGTCTTTTTTTTTTTTTTTTTGCTCCTCGCTTTTTTCACACCTTTTCTTGCTCCTGGTCTTTCTTTTTTTTTTTTTTTTTTTTTTTGCTCCTCGCATTTTTCACACCTTTTCATGCTCCTGGTCTTTCTTTCTTTCTTTTTTTTATTTTTTTTGCTCCTCGCATTTTTCACACCTTTTCATGCTCCTGGTCTTTCTTTTTTTTTTTTTGCTCCTCGCATTTTTCACACATTTTCATACTCCTGGTCTTTTTTTTTTTTTTTTTGCTCCTCGCATTTTTCACACCTTTTCATGCTCCTGGTCTTTCTTTTTTTTTTTTTTTTTTTTGCTCCTCGCATTTTTCACAACTTTTCATGCTCGTCGCATTTTTCACACCTTTTCATGCTCCTCGCATTTTTCACAACTCTTCAGGCTCCTCACATTTTTCACCACTTTTCATGCTCGTCGCATTTTTCACACCTTTTCATGCTCCTGGTCTTTGTTTTTTTTTTTTTTGCTCCCCGCATTTTTCACACCTGTTAATGCTCCTGGTCTTTCTTTTTTTTTTTTTGTTCCTCGCATTTTTCACACCTTTTCATGTTCCTGGTCTTTTTTTTTTTTTTTTTTCCTCCCATTTTTCACACCTTTTCATGCTCCTGGTCTTTTTTTTTTTTTTCTCCTCGCATTTTTCACACCTTTTCATGCTCCTGGTCTTTTTTTTTTTTTTTTTTTCCTCGCATTTTTCACTCCTTTTCATGCTCCTCGCATTTTTCACCCCTTTTCATGCTCCTGGTCTTTCTTTCTTTCTTTTTTTTTTTTTTTGCTCCTCGCATTTTTCACACCTTTTCATCCTCCTCGCATTTTTCACACCTTTTCATGCTCCTCGCATTTTTCACAACTTTTCATGCTCATCGCATTTTTCACACCTTTTCATGCTCCTGGTCTTTCTTTTTTTTTTTTTGCTCCTCGCATTTTTCACACCTTTTCATGCTCCTGGTCTTTCTTTTTTTTTTTTTTTTTTTTTGCTCCTCGCATTTTTCACAACTTTTCATGCTCGTCGCATTTTTCACACCTTTTCATGCTCCTCGCATTTTTCACAACTCTTCAGGCTCCTCACATTTTTCACCACTTTTCATGCTCGTCGCATTTTTCACACCTTTTCATGCTCCTGGTCTTTGTTTTTTTTTTTTTTGCTCCCCGCTTTTTTCACACCTGTTAATGCTCCTGGTCTTTCTTTTTTTTTTTTTTGTTCCTCGCATTTTTCACACCTTTTCATGTTCCTGGTCTTTTTTTTTTTTTTTTTTCCTCGCATTTTTCACACCTTTTCATGCTCCTGGTCTTTTTTTTTTTTTTCTCCTCGCATTTTTCACACCTTTTCATGCTCCTGGTCTTTTTTTTTTTTTTTTTTTCCTCGCATTTTTCACACCTTTTCATGCTCCTCGCATTTTTCACACCTTTTCATGCTCCTGGTCTTTCTTTCTTTCTTTTTTTTTTTTTTTTGCTCCTCGCATTTTTCACACCTTTTCATCCTCCTCGCATTTTTCACACCTTTTCATGCTCCTCGCATTTTTCACAACTTTTCATGCTCATCGCATTTTTCACACCTTTTCATGCTCCTTGCATTTTTCACACCTTTTCATGCTCCTGGTCTTTCTTTTTTTTTTTTTGCTCCTCGCATTTTTCACACCTTTTCATGTTCCTGGTCTTTTTTTTTTTTTTTTGCTCCTCGCATTTTTCACACCTTTTCATACTCCTGGTCTTTCTTTTTTTTTTTTGCTCCTCGCATTTTTCACACCTTTTCATGCTCCTGGTCTTTCTTTTTTTTTTTGCTCCTCGCATTTTTCACACCTTTTCATGCTCCTGGTCTTTCTTTTTTTTTTTGCTCCTCGCATTTTTCACACCTTTTCATACTCCTGGTCTTTCTTTTTTTTTTTTGCTCCTCGCATTTTTCACACCTTTTCATGCTCCTGGTCTTTCTTTTTTTTTTTGCTCCTCGCATTTTTCACACCTTTTCATGCTCCTGGTCTTTCTTTCTTTCTTTTTTTTATTTTTTTTGCTCCTCGCATTTTTCACACCTTTTCATGTTCCTGGTCTTTTTTTTTTTTTTTGCTCCTCGCATTTTTCACACCTTTTCATGCTCCTCGCATTTTTCACACCTCTTCATGCTCCTCGCATTTTTCACAACTTTTCATGCTCGTCGCATTTTTCACACCTTTTCATGCTCCTGGTCTTTGTTTTTTTTTTTTTTTGCTCCCCGCATTTTTCACACCTTTTAATGCTCCTGGTCTTTCTTTTTTTTTTTTTTTTTTTGCTCCTCGCATTTTTCACACCTTTTCATGCTCCTGGTCTTTTTTTTTTTTTTTTTTCCTCGCATTTTTCACACCTTTTCATGCTCCTGGTCTTTTTTTTTTTTTTTTTGCTCCTCGCATTTTTCACACATTTTCATACTCCTGGTCTTTTTTTTTTTTTTTTTGCTCCTCGCATTTTTCACACCTTTTCATGCTCCTGGTCTTTCTTTTTTTTTTTTTTTTTTTGCTCCTCGCATTTTTCACAACTTTTCATGCTCCTCGCATTTTTCACACCTTTTCATGCTCCTCGCATTTTTCACACCTTTTCATGCTCCTGGCTTTCTTTCTTTCTTTTTTTTTTTTTTTTGCTCCTCGCATTTTTCACACCTTTTCATGCTCCTGGTCTTTTTTTTTTTTTTTTGCTCCTCGCATTTTTCACACCTTTTCATGCTCCTGGTCTTTTTTTTTTTTTTTTTTGCTCCTCGAATTTTTCACACCTTTTCATGCTCCTCGCATTTTTCACACCTTTTCATGCTCCTGGTCTTTCTTTCTTTGTTTTTTTTTTTTTTTTGCTCCTCGCATTTTTCACACCTTTTCATGCTCCTGGTCTTTTTTTTTTTTTTTTTCTCCTCGCATTTTTCACACCTTTTCATGCTCCTGGTCTTTCTTTTTTTTTTTTTTTTTTTTCTCTTCGCATTTTTCACAACTTTTCATGCTCCTCGCATTTTTCACACCTTTTCATTCTCCTCGCATTTTTCACACCTCTTCATGCTCCTCACATTTTTCACCACTTTTCATGCTCGTCGCATTTTTCACACCTTTTCATGCTCCTGGTCTTTCTTTCTTTCTTTTTTTTTTTTTTTTTGCTCCCCGCATTTTTCACACCTTTTCATGCTCCTGGTTTTTCTTTTTTTTTTTTTTTTTTTGCTCCTCGCATTTTTCACACCTTTTCATGTTCCTGGTCTTTTTTTTTTTTTTCCTGGCATTTTTCACACCTTTTCATGCTCCTCGCATTTTTCACACCTTTTCATGCTCCTGGCTTTCTTTCTTTCTTTTTTTTTTTTTTTTGCTCCTCGCATTTTTCACACCTTTTCATGCTCCTGGTCTTTTTTTTTTTTTTTTTTGCTCCTCGAATTTTTCACACCTTTTCATGCTCCTCGCATTTTTCACACCTTTTCATGCTCCTGGTCTTTTTTTTTTTTTTTTTCTCCTCGCATTTTTCACACCTTTTCATGCTCCTGGTCTTTCTTTTTTTTTTTTTTTTTTTTGCTCCTCGCATTTTTCACAACTTTTCATGCTCGTCGCATTTTTCACACCTTTTCATGCTCCTCGCATTTTTCACACCTCTTCATGCTCCTCACATTTTTCACCACTTTTCATGCTCGTCGCATTTTTCACACCTTTTCATGCTCCTGGTCTTTCTTTCTTTCTTTTTTTTTTTTTTTTTGCTCCTCGCATTTTTCACACCTTTTCATGCTCCTGGTCTTTCTTTTTTTTTTTTTTTTTTTTGCTCCTCGCATTTTTCACAACTTTTCATGCTCGTCGCATTTTTCACACCTTTTCATGCTCCTCGCATTTTTCACACCTCTTCATGCTCCTCACATTTTTCACCACTTTTCATGCTCGTCGCATTTTTCACACCTTTTCATGCTCCTGGTCTTTGTTTTTTTTTTTTTTGCTCCCCGCATTTTTCACACCTGTTAATGCTCCTGGTCTTTCTTTTTTTTTTTTTGCTCCTCGCATTTTTCACACCTTTTCATGCTCCTGGTCTTTCTTTTTTTTTTTTTTTTTTTTGCTCCTCGCATTTTTCACACCTTTTCATGCTCCTGGTCTTTCTTTCTTTCTTTTTTCTATTTTTTTTGCTCCTCGCATTTTTCACACCTTTTCATGCTCCTGGTCTTTCTTTTTTTTTTTTTTTTTTTTGCTCCTCGCATTTTTCACAACTTTTCATGCTCGTCGCATTTTTCACACCTTTTCATGCTCCTCGCATTTTTCACACCTCTTCATGCTCCTCACATTTTTCACAACTTTTCATGCTCGTCGCATTTTTCACACCTTTTCATGCTCCTGGTCTTTTTTTTTTTTTTTTTTGCTCCCCGCATTTTTCACACCTGTTAATGCTCCTGGTCTTTCTTTTTTTTTTTTTGCTCCTCGCATTTTTCACACCTTTTCATGTTCCTGGTCTTTTTTTTTTTTTTTTTTCCTCGCATTTTTCACACCTTTTCATGCTCCTGGTCTTTTTTTTTTTTTTCTCCTCGCATTTTTCACACCTTTTCATGCTCCTGGTCTTTTTTTTTTTTTTTTTTGCTCCTCGAATTTTTCACACCTTTTCATGCTCCTCGCATTTTTCACACCTTTTCATGCTCCTGGTCTTTCTTTCTTTGTTTTTTTTTTTTTTTTGCTCCTCGCATTTTTCACACCTTTTCATGCTCCTGGTCTTTTTTTTTTTTTTTTCTCCTCGCATTTTTCACTCCTTTTCATGCTCCTGGTCTTTCTTTTTTTTTTTTTTTTTTTTGCTCCTCGCATTTTTCACACATTTTCATACTCCTGGTCTTTTTTTTTTTTTTTTTGCTCCTCGCATTTTTCACACCTTTTCATGCTCCTGGTCTTTCTTTTTTTTTTTTTTTTTTTTGCTCCTCGCATTTTTCACAACTTTTCATGCTCGTCGCATTTTTCACACCTTTTCATGCTCCTCGCATTTTTCACAACTCTTCAGGCTCCTCACATTTTTCACCACTTTTCATGCTCGTCGCATTTTTCACACCTTTTCATGCTCCTGGTCTTTGTTTTTTTTTTTTTTGCTCCCCGCATTTTTCACACCTGTTAATGCTCCTGGTCTTTCTTTTTTTTTTTTTGTTCCTCGCATTTTTCACACCTTTTCATGTTCCTGGTCTTTTTTTTTTTTTTTTCCTCGCATTTTTCACACCTTTTCATGCTCCTGGTCTTTTTTTTTTTTTTCTCCTCGCATTTTTCACACCTTTTCATGCTCCTGGTCTTTTTGTTTTTTTTTTTTCCTCGCATTTTTCACACCTTTTCATGCTCCTCGCATTTTTCACACCTTTTCATGCTCCTGGTCTTTCTTTCTTTCTTTTTTTTTTTTTTTTTGCTCCTCGCATTTTTCACACCTTTTCATCCTCCTCGCATTTTTCACACCTTTTCATGCTCCTCGCATTTTTCACAACTTTTCATGCTCATCGCATTTTTCACACCTTTTCATGCTCCTGGTCTTTCTTTTTTTTTTTTTGCTCCTCGCATTTTTCACACCTTTTCATGCTCCTTGCATTTTTCACACCTTTTCATGCTCCTGGTCTTTCTTTTTTTTTTTTTGCTCCTCGCATTTTTCACACCTTTTCATGTTCCTGGTCTTTTTTTTTTTTTTTTTGCTCCTCGCATTTTTCACACCTTTTCATACTCCTGGTCTTTCTTTTTTTTTTTTGCTCCTCGCATTTTTCACACCTTTTCATGCTCCTGGTCTTTCTTTTTTTTTTTGCTCCTCGCATTTTTCACACCTTTTCATGCTCCTGGTCTTTCTTTTTTTTTTTGCTCCTCGCATTTTTCACACCTTTTCATACTCCTGGTCTTTCTTTTTTTTTTTTGCTCCTCGCATTTTTCACACCTTTTCATGCTCCTGGTCTTTCTTTTTTTTTTTGCTCCTCGCATTTTTCACACCTTTTCATGCTCCTGGTCTTTCTTTCTTTCTTTTTTTTATTTTTTTTGCTCCTCGCATTTTTCACACCTTTTCATGTTCCTGGTCTTTTTTTTTTTTTTTGCTCCTCGCATTTTTCACACCTTTTCATGCTCCTCGCATTTTTCACACCTCTTCATGCTCCTCGCATTTTTCACAACTTTTCATGCTCGTCGCATTTTTCACACCTTTTCATGCTCCTGGTCTTTGTTTTTTTTTTTTTTGCTCCCCGCATTTTTCACACCTGTTAATGCTCCTGGTCTTTCTTTTTTTTTTTTTGTTCCTCGCATTTTTCACACCTTTTCATGTTCCTGGTCTTTTTTTTTTTTTTTTTCCTCGCATTTTTCACACCTTTTCATGCTCCTGGTCTTTTTTTTTTTTTTCTCCTCGCATTTTTCACACCTTTTCATGCTCCTGGTCTTTTTTTTTTTTTTTTTTTCCTCGCATTTTTCACACCTTTTCATGCTCCTCGCATTTTTCACACCTTTTCATGCTCCTGGTCTTTCTTTCTTTCTTTTTTTTTTTTTTTTGCTCCTCGCATTTTTCACACCTTTTCATCCTCCTCGCATTTTTCACACCTTTTCATGCTCCTCGCATTTTTCACAACTTTTCATGCTCATCGCATTTTTCACACCTTTTCATGCTCCTGGTCTTTCTTTTTTTTTTTTTGCTCCTCGCATTTTTCACACCTTTTCATGCTCCTTGCATTTTTCACACCTTTTCATGCTCCTGGTCTTTCTTTTTTTTTTTTTGCTCCTCGCATTTTTCACACCTTTTCATGTTCCTGGTCTTTTTTTTTTTTTTTTTGCTCCTCGCATTTTTCACACCTTTTCATACTCCTGGTCTTTCTTTTTTTTTTTTGCTCCTCGCATTTTTCACACCTTTTCATGCTCCTGGTCTTTCTTTTTTTTTTTGCTCCTCGCATTTTTCACACCTTTTCATGCTCCTGGTCTTTCTTTTTTTTTTTGCTCCTCGCATTTTTCACACCTTTTCATACTCCTGGTCTTTCTTTTTTTTTTTTGCTCCTCGCATTTTTCACACCTTTTCATGCTCCTGGTCTTTCTTTTTTTTTTTGCTCCTCGCATTTTTCACACCTTTTCATGCTCCTGGTCTTTCTTTCTTTCTTTTTTTTATTTTTTTTGCTCCTCGCATTTTTCACACCTTTTCATGTTCCTGGTCTTTTTTTTTTTTTTTGCTCCTCGCATTTTTCACACCTTTTCATGCTCCTCGCATTTTTCACACCTCTTCATGCTCCTCGCATTTTTCACAACTTTTCATGCTCGTCGCATTTTTCACACCTTTTCATGCTCCTGGTCTTTGTTTTTTTTTTTTTTGCTCCCCGCATTTTTCACACCTTTTAATGCTCCTGGTCTTTCTTTTTTTTTTTTTTTTTTTGCTCCTCGCTTTTTTCACACCTTTTCATGCTCCTGGTCTTTTTTTTTTTTTTTTTGCTCCTCGCATTTTTCACACATTTTCATACTCCTGGTCTTTTTTTTTTTTTTTTTGCTCCTCGCTTTTTTCACACCTTTTCATGCTCCTGGTCTTTCTTTTTTTTTTTTTTTTTTTGCTCCTCGCATTTTTCACAACTTTTCATGCTCCTCGCATTTTTCACACCTTTTCATGCTCCTCGCATTTTTCACACCTTTTCATGCTCCTGGCTTTCTTTCTTTCTTTTTTTTTTTTTTTTGCTCCTCGCATTTTTCACACCTTTTCATGCTCCTGGTCTTTTTTTTTTTTTTTTGCTCCTCGCATTTTTCACACCTTTTCATGCTCCTGGTCTTTTTTTTTTTTTTTTTTGCTCCTCGAATTTTTCACACCTTTTCATGCTCCTCGCATTTTTCACACCTTTTCATGCTCCTGGTCTTTCTTTCTTTGTTTTTTTTTTTTTTTTGCTCCTCGCATTTTTCACACCTTTTCATGCTCCTGGTCTTTTTTTTTTTTTTTTCTCCTCGCATTTTTCACACCTTTTCATGCTCCTGGTCTTTCTTTTTTTTTTTTTTTTTTTGCTCCTCGCATTTTTCACAACTTTTCATGCTCCTCGCATTTTTCACACCTTTTCATGCTCCTCGCATTTTTCACACCTCTTCATGCTCCTCACATTTTTCACCACTTTTCATGCTCGTCGCATTTTTCACACCTTTTCATGCTCCTGGTCTTTCTTTCTTTCTTTTTTTTTTTTTTTTTGCTCCCCGCATTTTTCACACCTTTTCATGCTCCTGGTCTTTCTTTTTTTTTTTTTTTTTTTGCTCCTCGCATTTTTCACACCTTTTCATGTTCCTGGTCTTTTTTTTTTTTTTCCTCGCATTTTTCACACCTTTTCATGCTCCTCGCATTTTTCACACCTTTTCATGCTCCTGGCTTTCTTTCTTTCTTTTTTTTTTTTTTTTGCTCCTCGCATTTTTCACACCTTTTCATGCTCCTGGTCTTTTTTTTTTTTTTTTTTGCTCCTCGAATTTTTCACACCTTTTCATGCTCCTCGCATTTTTCACACCTTTTCATGCTCCTGGTCTTTTTTTTTTTTTTTTCTCCTCGCATTTTTCACACCTTTTCATGCTCCTGGTCTTTCTTTTTTTTTTTTTTTTTTTTTGCTCCTCGCATTTTTCACAACTTTTCATGCTCGTCGCATTTTTCACACCTTTTCATGCTCCTCGCATTTTTCACACCTCTTCATGCTCCTCACATTTTTCACCACTTTTCATGCTCGTCGCATTTTTCACACCTTTTCATGCTCCTGGTCTTTCTTTCTTTCTTTTTTTTTTTTTTTTTTGCTCCTCGCATTTTTCACACCTTTTCATGCTCCTGGTCTTTCTTTTTTTTTTTTTTTTTTTTGCTCCTCGCATTTTTCACAACTTTTCATGCTCGTCGCATTTTTCACACCTTTTCATGCTCCTCGCATTTTTCACACCTCTTCATGCTCCTCACATTTTTCACCACTTTTCATGCTCGTCGCATTTTTCACACCTTTTCATGCTCCTGGTCTTTGTTTTTTTTTTTTTTGCTCCCCGCATTTTTCACACCTGTTAATGCTCCTGGTCTTTCTTTTTTTTTTTTTGCTCCTCGCATTTTTCACACCTTTTCATGCTCCTGGTCTTTCTTTTTTTTTTTTTTTTTTTTGCTCCTCGCATTTTTCACACCTTTTCATGCTCCTGGTCTTTCTTTCTTTCTTTTTTCTATTTTTTTTGCTCCTCGCATTTTTCACACCTTTTCATGCTCCTGGTCTTTCTTTTTTTTTTTTTTTTTTTTGCTCCTCGCATTTTTCACAACTTTTCATGCTCGTCGCATTTTTCACACCTTTTCATGCTCCTCGCATTTTTCACACCTCTTCATGCTCCTCACATTTTTCACAACTTTTCATGCTCGTCGCATTTTTCACACCTTTTCATGCTCCTGGTCTTTGTTTTTTTTTTTTTTGCTCCCTGCATTTTTCACACCTGTTAATGCTCCTGGTCTTTCTTTTTTTTTTTTTGCTCCTCGCATTTTTCACACTTTTTCATGTTCCTGGTCTTTTTTTTTTTTTTTTTTCCTCGCATTTTTCACACCTTTTCATGCTCCTGGTCTTTTTTTTTTTTTTCTCCTCGCATTTTTCACACCTTTTCATGCTCCTGGTCTTTTTTTTTTTTTTTTTTGCTCCTCGCATTTTTCACACCTTTTCATGCTCCTCGCATTTTTCACACCTTTTCATGCTCCTGGTCTTTCTTTCTTTGTTTTTTTTTTTTTTTTGCTCCTCGCATTTTTCACACCTTTTCATGTTCCTGGTCTTTTTTTTTTTTTTTCTCCTCGCATTTTTCACACCTTTTCATGCTCCTGGTCTTTCTTTTTTTTTTTTTTTTTTTTGCTCCTCGCATTTTTCACAACTTTTCATGCTCGTCGCATTTTTCACACCTTTTCATGCTCCTCGCATTTTTCACACCTCTTCATGCTCCTCACATTTTTCACCACTTTTCATGCTCGTCGCATTTTTCACACCTTTTCATGCTCCTGGTCTTTCTTTCTTTCTTTTTTTTTTTTGCTCCCCGCATTTTTCACACCTTTTCATGCTCCTGGTCTTTCTTTTTTTTTTTTTTTTTTTGCTCCTCGCATTTTTCACACCTTTTCATGTTCCTGGTCTTTTTTTTTTTTTTCCTCGCATTTTTCACACCTTTTCATGCTCCTCGCATTTTTCACACCTTTTCATGCTCCTGGCTTTCTTTCTTTCTTTTTTTTTTTTTTTTGCTCCTCGCATTTTTCACACCTTTTCATGCTCCTGGTCTTTTTTTTTTTTTTTTTTGCTCCTCGAATTTTTCACACCTTTTCTTGCTCCTCGCTTTTTTCACACCTTTTCATGCTCCTGGTCTTTTTTTTTTTTTTTTTCTCCTCGCTTTTTTCACTCCTTTTCATGCTCCTGGTCTTTCTTTTTTTTTTTTTTTTTTTTGCTCCTCGCATTTTTCACAACTTTTCATGCTCGTCGCATTTTTCACACCTTTTCATGCTCCTCGCATTTTTCACACCTCTTCATGCTCCTCACATTTTTCACCACTTTTCATGCTCGTCGCATTTTTCACACCTTTTCATGCTCCTGGTCTTTCTTTCTTTCTTTTTTTTTTTTTTTTTGCTCCTCGCATTTTTCACACCTTTTCATGCTCCTGGTCTTTCTTTTTTTTTTTTTTTTTTTTGCTCCTCGCATTTTTCACAACTTTTCATGCTCGTCGCATTTTTCACACCTTTTCATGCTCCTCGCATTTTTCACACCTCTTCATGCTCCTCACATTTTTCACCACTTTTCATGCTCGTCGCATTTTTCACACCTTTTCATGCTCCTGGTCTTTCTTTCTTTCTTTTTTTTTTTTTTTTTGCTCCTCGCATTTTTCACACCTTTTCATGCTCCTGGTCTTTCTTTTTTTTTTTTTTTTTTTTGCTCCTCGCATTTTTCACAACTTTTCATGCTCGTCGCATTTTTCACACCTTTTCATGCTCCTCGCATTTTTCACACCTCTTCATGCTCCTCACATTTTTCACCACTTTTCATGCTCGTCGCATTTTTCACACCTTTTCATGCTCCTGGTCTTTGTTTTTTTTTTTTTTGCTCCCCGCATTTTTCACACCTGTTAATGCTCCTGGTCTTTCTTTTTTTTTTTTTGCTCCTCGCATTTTTCACACCTTTTCATGCTCCTGGTCTTTCTTTTTTTTTTTTGCTCCTCGCATTTTTCACACCTTTTCATGCTCCTGGTCTTTCTTTCTTTCTTTTTTCTATTTTTTTTGCTCCTCGCATTTTTCACACCTTTTCATGCTCCTGGTCTTTCTTTTTTTTTTTTTTTTTTTTGCTCCTCGCCTTTTTCACAACTTTTCATGCTCGTCGCATTTTTCACACCTTTTCTTGCTCCTCGCATTTTTCACACCTCTTCATGCTCCTCACATTTTTCACCACTTTTCATGCTCGTTGCATTTTTCACACCTTTTCATGCTCCTCGCTTTTTTCACACCTCTTCATGCTCCTCACATTTTTCACCACTTTTCATGCTCGTCGCATTTTTCACACCTTTTCATGCTCCTGGTCTTTCTTTTTTTTTTTTTGCTCCTCACATTTTTCACACCTTTTCATGCTCCTGGTCTTTCTTTCTTTCTTTTTTTTATTTTTTTTGCTCCTCGCATTTTTCACACCTTTTCATGCTCCTGGTCTTTCTTTTTTTTTTTTTTTTTTTTGCTCCTCGCATTTTTCACACCTTTTCATGCTCCTGGTCTTTCTTTCTTTCTTTTTTTTTTTTTTTTGCTCCTCGCATTTTTCACACCTTTTCATGCTCCTGGTCTTTTTTTTTTTTTTTTTTTTTTTTGCTCCTCGCATTTTTCACACCTTTTCATGCTCCTGGTCTTTCTTTTTTTTTTTTTTTTTTTTTGCTCCTCGCATTTTTCACAACTTTTCATGCTCGTCGCATTTTTCACACCTTTTCATGCTCCTCGCATTTTTCACACCTCTTCATGCTCCTCACATTTTTCACCACTTTTCATGTTCGTCGCATTTTTCACACCTTTTCATGCTCCTGGTCTTTGTTTTTTTTTTTTTTGCTCCCCGCATTTTTCACACCTGTTAATGCTCCTGGTCTTCCTTTTTTTTTTTTTGCTCCTCGCATTTTTAACACATTTTCATACTCCTGGTCTTTTTTTTTTTTTCCTCGCATTTTTCACACCTTTTCATGCTCCTCGCATTTTTCACACCTTTTCATGCTCCTGGCTTTTTTTCTTTCTTTTTTTTTTTTTTTTTGCTCCTCGCATTTTTCACACATTTTATGCTCCTGGTTTTTTTTTTTTTTTTTTTTTTGCTCCTCGCATTTTTCACACATTTTCATGCTCCTGGTCTTTTTTTTTTTTTTTGCTCCTCGAATTTTTCACACCTTTTCATGCTCCTCGCATTTTTCACATCTCTTCATGCTCCTCGCATTTTTCACAACTTTTCATGCGCGTCGCATTTTTCACACCTTTTCATGCTCCTGGTCTTTCTTTTTTTTTTTTTGCTCCTCGCATTTTTCACACCTTTTCATGTTACTGGTCTTTTTTTTTTTTTTTTTGCTCCTCGCATTTTTCACACATTTTCATACTCCTGGTCTTTTTTTTTTTTTTTTGCTCCTCGCATTTTTCACACCTTTTCATGCTCCTGGTCTTTCTTTTTTTTTTTTTTTTTTTTTTGCTCCTCGCATTTTTCACACCTTTTCATGCTCCTGGTCTTTCTTTCTTTCTTTTTTTTATTTTTTTTGCTCCTCGCATTTTTCACACCTTTTCATGCTCCTGGTCTTTCTTTTTTTTTTTTTGCTCCTCGCATTTTTCACACATTTTCATACTCCTGGTCTTTTTTTTTTTTTTTTTGCTCCTCGCATTTTTCACACCTTTTCATGCTCCTGGTCTTTCTTTTTTTTTTTTTTTTTTTTTGCTCCTCGCATTTTTCACAACTTTTCATGCTCGTCGCATTTTTCACACCTTTTCATGCTCCTCGCATTTTTCACAACTCTTCAGGCTCCTCACATTTTTCACCCCTTTTCATGCTCGTCGCATTTTTCACACCTTTTCATGCTCCTGGTCTTTGTTTTTTTTTTTTTTGCTCCCCGCATTTTTCACACCTGTTAATGCTCCTGGTCTTTCTTTTTTTTTTTTTTGTTCCTCGCATTTTTCACACCTTTTCATGTTCCTGGTCTTTTTTTTTTTTTTTTTCCTCGCATTTTTCACACCTTTTCATGCTCCTGGTCTTTTTTTTTTTTTTCTCCTCGCATTTTTCACACCTTTTCATGCTCCTGGTCTTTTTTTTTTTTTTTTTTTCCTCGCATTTTTCACACCTTTTCATGCTCCTCGCATTTTTCACACCTTTTCATGCTCCTGGTCTTTCTTTCTTTCTTTTTTTTTTTTTTTTGCTCCTCGCATTTTTCACACCTTTTCATCCTCCTCGCATTTTTCACACCTTTTCATGCTCCTCGCATTTTTCACAACTTTTCATGCTCATCGCATTTTTCACACCTTTTCATGCTCCTGGTCTTTCTTTTTTTTTTTTTGCTCCTCGCATTTTTCACACCTTTTCATGCTCCTTGCATTTTTCACACCTTTTCATGCTCCTGGTCTTTCTTTTTTTTTTTTTGCTCCTCGCATTTTTCACACCTTTTCATGTTCCTGGTCTTTTTTTTTTTTTTTTTGCTCCTCGCATTTTTCACACCTTTTCATACTCCTGGTCTTTCTTTTTTTTTTTTGCTCCTCGCATTTTTCACACCTTTTCATGCTCCTGGTCTTTCTTTTTTTTTTTGCTCCTCGCATTTTTCACACCTTTTCATGCTCCTGGTCTTTCTTTTTTTTTTTGCTCCTCGCATTTTTCACACCTTTTCATACTCCTGGTCTTTCTTTTTTTTTTTTGCTCCTCGCATTTTTCACACCTTTTCATGCTCCTGGTCTTTCTTTTTTTTTTTGCTCCTCGCATTTTTCACACCTTTTCATGCTCCTGGTCTTTCTTTCTTTCTTTTTTTTATTTTTTTTGCTCCTCGCATTTTTCACACCTTTTCATGTTCCTGGTCTTTTTTTTTTTTTTTGCTCCTCGCATTTTTCACACCTTTTCATGCTCCTCGCATTTTTCACACCTCTTCATGCTCCTCGCATTTTTCACAACTTTTCATGCTCGTCGCATTTTTCACACCTTTTCATGCTCCTGGTCTTTGTTTTTTTTTTTTTTGCTCCCCGCATTTTTCACACCTTTTAATGCTCCTGGTCTTTCTTTTTTTTTTTTTTTTTTTGCTCCTCGCATTTTTCACACCTTTTCATGCTCCTGGTCTTTTTTTTTTTTTTTTTTCCTCGCATTTTTCACACCTTTTCATGCTCCTGGTCTTTTTTTTTTTTTTTTTGCTCCTCGCATTTTTCACACATTTTCATACTCCTGGTCTTTTTTTTTTTTTTTTTGCTCCTCGCATTTTTCACACCTTTTCATGCTCCTGGTCTTTCTTTTTTTTTTTTTTTTTTTTGCTCCTCGCATTTTTCACAACTTTTCATGCTCGTCGCATTTTTCACACCTTTTCATGCTCCTCGCATTTTTCACACCTTTTCATTCTCCTGGCTTTCTTTCTTTCTTTTTTTTTTTTTTTTGCTCCTCGCATTTTTCACACCTTTTCATGCTCCTGGTCTTTTTTTTTTTTTTTTGCTCCTCGCATTTTTCACACCTTTTCATGCTCCTGGTCTTTTTTTTTTTTTTTTTTGCTCCTCGAATTTTTCACACCTTTTCATGCTCCTCGCATTTTTCACACCTTTTCATGCTCCTGGTCTTTCTTTCTTTGTTTTTTTTTTTTTTTTGCTCCTCGCATTTTTCACACCTTTTCATGCTCCTGGTCTTTTTTTTTTTTTTTTCTCCTCGCATTTTTCACACCTTTTCATGCTCCTGGTCTTTCTTTTTTTTTTTTTTTTTTTGCTCCTCGCATTTTTCACAACTTTTCATGCTCCTCGCATTTTTCACACCTTTTCATGCTCCTCGCATTTTTCACACCTCTTCATGCTCCTCACATTTTTCACCACTTTTCATGCTCGTCGCATTTTTCACACCTTTTCATGCTCCTGGTCTTTCTTTCTTTCTTTTTTTTTTTTTTTTTGCTCCCCGCATTTTTCACACCTTTTCATGCTCCTGGTCTTTCTTTTTTTTTTTTTTTTTTTGCTCCTCGCATTTTTCACACCTTTTCATGTTCCTGGTCTTTTTTTTTTTTTTTCCTCGCATTTTTCACACCTTTTCATGCTCCTCGCATTTTTCACACCTTTTCATGCTCCTGGCTTTCTTTCTTTCTTTTTTTTTTTTTTTTGCTCCTCGCATTTTTCACACATTTTCATACTCCTGGTCTTTTTTTTTTTTTTTTTGCTCCTCGCATTTTTCACACCTTTTCATGCTCCTGGTCTTTCTTTTTTTTTTTTTTTTTTTTTTGCTCCTCGCATTTTTCACACCTTTTCATGCTCCTGGTCTTTCTTTCTTTCTTTTTTTTATTTTTTTTGCTCCTCGCATTTTTCACACCTTTTCATGCTCCTGGTCTTTCTTTTTTTTTTTTTGCTCCTCGCATTTTTCACACATTTTCATACTCCTGGTCTTTTTTTTTTTTTTTTTGCTCCTCGCATTTTTCACACCTTTTCATGCTCCTGGTCTTTCTTTTTTTTTTTTTTTTTTTTGCTCCTCGCATTTTTCACAACTTTTCATGCTCGTCGCATTTTTCACACCTTTTCATGCTCCTCGCATTTTTCACAACTCTTCAGGCTCCTCACATTTTTCACCACTTTTCATGCTCGTCGCATTTTTCACACCTTTTCATGCTCCTGGTCTTTGTTTTTTTTTTTTTTTGCTCCCCGCTTTTTTCACACCTGTTAATGCTCCTGGTCTTTCTTTTTTTTTTTTTGTTCCTCGCATTTTTCACACCTTTTCATGTTCCTGGTCTTTTTTTTTTTTTTTTTCCTCGCATTTTTCACACCTTTTCATGCTCCTGGTCTTTTTTTTTTTTTTCTCCTCGCATTTTTCACACCTTTTCATGCTCCTGGTCTTTTTTTTTTTTTTTTTTTCCTCGCATTTTTCACACCTTTTCATGCTCCTCGCATTTTTCACACCTTTTCATGCTCCTGGTCTTTCTTTCTTTCTTTTTTTTTTTTTTTTGCTCCTCGCATTTTTCACACCTTTTCATCCTCCTCGCATTTTTCACACCTTTTCATGCTCCTCGCATTTTTCACAACTTTTCATGCTCATCGCATTTTTCACACCTTTTCATGCTCCTGGTCTTTCTTTTTTTTTTTTTGCTCCTCGCATTTTTCACACCTTTTCATGCTCCTTGCATTTTTCACACCTTTTCATGCTCCTGGTCTTTCTTTTTTTTTTTTTGCTCCTCGCATTTTTCACACCTTTTCATGTTCCTGGTCTTTTTTTTTTTTTTTTTGCTCCTCGCATTTTTCACACCTTTTCATACTCCTGGTCTTTCTTTTTTTTTTTTGCTCCTCGCATTTTTCACACCTTTTCATGCTCCTGGTCTTTCTTTTTTTTTTTGCTCCTCGCATTTTTCACACCTTTTCATGCTCCTGGTCTTTCTTTTTTTTTTTGCTCCTCGCATTTTTCACACCTTTTCATACTCCTGGTCTTTCTTTTTTTTTTTTGCTCCTCGCATTTTTCACACCTTTTCATGCTCCTGGTCTTTCTTTTTTTTTTTGCTCCTCGCATTTTTCACACCTTTTCATGCTCCTGGTCTTTCTTTCTTTCTTTTTTTTATTTTTTTTGCTCCTCGCATTTTTCACACCTTTTCATGTTCCTGGTCTTTTTTTTTTTTTTTGCTCCTCGCATTTTTCACACCTTTTCATGCTCCTCGCATTTTTCACACCTCTTCATGCTCCTCGCATTTTTCACAACTTTTCATGCTCGTCGCATTTTTCACACCTTTTCATGCTCCTGGTCTTTGTTTTTTTTTTTTTTGCTCCCCGCATTTTTCACACCTTTTAATGCTCCTGGTCTTTCTTTTTTTTTTTTTTTTTTTGCTCCTCGCATTTTTCACACCTTTTCATGCTCCTGGTCTTTTTTTTTTTTTTTTTTCCTCGCATTTTTCACACCTTTTCATGCTCCTGGTCTTTTTTTTTTTTTTTTTGCTCCTCGCATTTTTCACACATTTTCATACTCCTGGTCTTTTTTTTTTTTTTTTTGCTCCTCGCATTTTTCACACCTTTTCATGCTCCTGGTCTTTCTTTTTTTTTTTTTTTTTTTGCTCCTCGCATTTTTCACAACTTTTCATGCTCATCGCATTTTTCACACCTTTTCATGCTCCTCGCATTTTTCACACCTTTTCATGCTCCTGGCTTTCTTTCTTTCTTTTTTTTTTTTTTTTGCTCCTCGCATTTTTCACACCTTTTCATGCTCCTGGTCTTTTTTTTTTTTTTTTGCTCCTCGCATTTTTCACACCTTTTCATGCTCCTGGTCTTTTTTTTTTTTTTTTTTGCTCCTCGAATTTTTCACACCTTTTCATGCTCCTCGCATTTTTCACACCTTTTCATGCTCCTGGTCTTTCTTTCTTTGTTTTTTTTTTTTTTTTGCTCCTCGCATTTTTCACACCTTTTCATGCTCCTGGTCTTTTTTTTTTTTTTTTTCTCCTCGCATTTTTCACACCTTTTCATGCTCCTGGTCTTTCTTTTTTTTTTTTTTTTTTTGCTCTTCGCATTTTTCACAACTTTTCATGCTCCTCGCATTTTTCACACCTTTTCATGCTCCTCGCATTTTTCACACCTCTTCATGCTCCTCACATTTTTCACCACTTTTCATGCTCGTCGCATTTTTCACACCTTTTCATGCTCCTGGTCTTTCTTTCTTTCTTTTTTTTTTTTTTTTTGCTCCCCGCATTTTTCACACCTTTTCTTGCTCCTGGTCTTTCTTTTTTTTTTTTTTTTTTGCTCCTCGCATTTTTCACACCTTTTCATGTTCCTGGTCTTTTTTTTTTTTTTCCTGGCATTTTTCACACCTTTTCATGCTCCTCGCATTTTTCACACCTTTTCATGCTCCTGGCTTTCTTTCTTTCTTTTTTTTTTTTTTTTGCTCCTCGCATTTTTCACACCTTTTCATGCTCCTGGTCTTTTTTTTTTTTTTTTTTGCTCCTCGAATTTTTCACACCTTTTCATGCTCCTCGCATTTTTCACACCTTTTCATGCTCCTGGTCTTTTTTTTTTTTTTTTTCTCCTCGCATTTTTCACACCTTTTCATGCTCCTGGTCTTTCTTTTTTTTTTTTTTTTTTTTGCTCCTCGCATTTTTCACAACTTTTCATGCTCGTCGCATTTTTCACACCTTTTCATGCTCCTCGCATTTTTCACACCTCTTCATGCTCCTCACATTTTTCACCACTTTTCATGCTCGTCGCATTTTTCACACCTTTTCATGCTCCTGGTCTTTCTTTCTTTCTTTTTTTTTTTTTTTTTGCTCCTCGCATTTTTCACACCTTTTCATGCTCCTGGTCTTTCTTTTTTTTTTTTTTTTTTTTGCTCCTCGCATTTTTCACAACTTTTCATGCTCGTCGCATTTTTCACACCTTTTCATGCTCCTCGCATTTTTCACACCTCTTCATGCTCCTCACATTTTTCACCACTTTTCATGCTCGTCGCATTTTTCACACCTTTTCATGCTCCTGGTCTTTGTTTTTTTTTTTTTTGCTCCCCGCATTTTTCACACCTGTTAATGCTCCTGGTCTTTCTTTTTTTTTTTTTGCTCCTCGCATTTTTCACACCTTTTCATGCTCCTGGTCTTTCTTTTTTTTTTTTTTTTTTTGCTCCTCGCATTTTTCACACCTTTTCATGCTCCTGGTCTTTCTTTCTTTCTTTTTTCTATTTTTTTTGCTCCTCGCATTTTTCACACCTTTTCATGCTCCTGGTCTTTCTTTTTTTTTTTTTTTTTTTTGCTCCTCTCATTTTTCACAACTTTTTATGCTCGTCGCTTTTTTCACACCTTTTCATGCTCCTCGCATTTTTCACACCTCTTCTTGCTCCTCACATTTTTCACAACTTTTCATGCTCGTCGCTTTTTTCACACCTTTTCATGCTCCTGGTCTTTTTTTTTTTTTTTTTTTGCTCCCCGCATTTTTCACACCTGTTAATGCTCCTGGTCTTTCTTTTTTTTTTTTTGCTCCTCGCATTTTTCACACCTTTTCATGTTCCTGGTCTTTTTTTTTTTTTTTTTTCCTCGCATTTTTCACACCTTTTCATGCTCCTGGTCTTTTTTTTTTTTTTCTCCTCGCATTTTTCACACCTTTTCATGCTCCTGGTCTTTTTTTTTTTTTTTTTTGCTCCTCGAATTTTTCACACCTTTTCATGCTCCTCGCATTTTTCACACCTTTTCATGCTCCTGGTCTTTCTTTCTTTGTTTTTTTTTTTTTTTTGCTCCTCGCATTTTTCACACCTTTTCATGCTCCTGGTCTTTTTTTTTTTTTTTTCTCCTCGCATTTTTCACACCTTTTCATGCTCCTGGTCTTTCTTTTTTTTTTTTTTTTTTTTGCTCCTCGCATTTTTCACAACTTTTCATGCTCGTCGCATTTTTCACACCTTTTCATGCTCCTCGCATTTTTCACACCTCTTCATGCTCCTCACATTTTTCACCACTTTTCATGCTCGTCGCATTTTTCACACCTTTTCATGCTCCTGGTCTTTCTTTCTTTCTTTTTTTTTTTTTTTTTGCTCCTCTCATTTTTCACACCTTTTCATGCTCCTGGTTTTTCTTTTTTTTTTTTTTTTTTTTGCTCCTCGCATTTTTCACACCTTTTCATGTTCCTGGTCTTTTTTTTTTTTTTCCTCGCATTTTTCACACCTTTTCATGCTCCTCGCATTTTTCACACCTTTTCATGCTCCTGGCTTTCTTTCTTTCTTTTTTTTTTTTTTTTGCTCCTCGCATTTTTCACACCTTTTCATTCTCCTGGTCTTTTTTTTTTTTTTTTTTGCTCCTCGAATTTTTCACACCTTTTCATGCTCCTGGTCTTTCTTTTTTTTTTTTTGCTCCTCGCATTTTTCACACATTTTCATACTCCTGGTCTTTTTTTTTTTTTTTTTGCTCCTCGCATTTTTCACACCTTTTCATGCTCCTGGTCTTTCTTTTTTTTTTTTTTTTTTTTGCTCCTCGCATTTTTCACAACTTTTCATGCTCGTCGCATTTTTCACACCTTTTCATGCTCCTCGCATTTTTCACAACTCTTCAGGCTCCTCACATTTTTCACCACTTTTCATGCTCGTCGCATTTTTCACACCTTTTCATGCTCCTGGTCTTTGTTTTTTTTTTTTTTGCTCCCCGCATTTTTCACACCTGTTAATGCTCCTGGTCTTTCTTTTTTTTTTTTTGTTCCTCGCATTTTTCACACCTTTTCATGTTCCTGGTCTTTTTTTTTTTTTTTTCCTCGCATTTTTCACACCTTTTCATGCTCCTGGTCTTTTTTTTTTTTTTCTCCTCGCATTTTTCACACCTTTTCATGCTCCTGGTCTTTTTTTTTTTTTTTTGCTCCTCGCCTTTTTCACACCTTTTCATGCTCCTCGCATTTTTCACATCTCTTCATGCTCCTGGTCTTTCTTTCTTTCTTTTTTCTATTTTTTTTGCTCCTCGCATTTTTTCACACCTTTTCATCCTCCTCGCATTTTTCACACCTTTTCATGCTCCTCGCATTTTTCACAACTTTTCATGCTCATCGCATTTTTCACACCTTTTCATGCTCCTGGTCTTTCTTTTTTTTTTTTTGCTCCTCGCATTTTTCACACCTTTTCATGCTCCTTGCATTTTTCACACCTTTTCATGCTCCTGGTCTTTCTTTTTTTTTTTTTGCTCCTCGCATTTTTCACACCTTTTCATGTTCCTGGTCTTTTTTTTTTTTTTTTTTGCTCCTCGCATTTTTCACACCTTTTCATACTCCTGGTCTTTCTTTTTTTTTTTTGCTCCTCGCATTTTTCACACCTTTTCATGCTCCTGGTCTTTCTTTTTTTTTTTGCTCCTCGCATTTTTCACACCTTTTCATGCTCCTGGTCTTTCTTTTTTTTTTTGCTCCTCGCATTTTTCACACCTTTTCATACTCCTGGTCTTTCTTTTTTTTTTTTGCTCCTCGCATTTTTCACACCTTTTCATGCTCCTGGTCTTTCTTTTTTTTTTTGCTCCTCGCATTTTTCACACCTTTTCATGCTCCTGGTCTTTCTTTCTTTCTTTTTTTTATTTTTTTTGCTCCTCGCATTTTTCACACCTTTTCATGTTCCTGGTCTTTTTTTTTTTTTTTGCTCCTCGCATTTTTCACACCTTTTCATGCTCCTCGCATTTTTCACACCTCTTCATGCTCCTCGCATTTTTCACAACTTTTCATGCTCGTCGCATTTTTCACACCTTTTCATGCTCCTGGTCTTTGTTTTTTTTTTTTTTGCTCCCCGCATTTTTCACACCTTTTAATGCTCCTGGTCTTTCTTTTTTTTTTTTTTTTTTTGCTCCTCGCATTTTTCACACCTTTTCATGCTCCTGGTCTTTTTTTTTTTTTTTTTTTCCTCGCATTTTTCACACCTTTTCATGCTCCTGGTCTTTTTTTTTTTTTTTTTGCTCCTCGCATTTTTCACACATTTTCATACTCCTGGTCTTTTTTTTTTTTTTTTTGCTCCTCGCATTTTTCACACCTTTTCATGCTCCTGGTCTTTCTTTTTTTTTTTTTTTTTTTGCTCCTCGCATTTTTCACAACTTTTCATGCTCGTCGCATTTTTCACACCTTTTCATGCTCCTCGCATTTTTCACACCTTTTCATGCTCCTGGCTTTCTTTCTTTCTTTTTTTTTTTTTTTTGCTCCTCGCATTTTTCACACCTTTTCATGCTCCTGGTCTTTTTTTTTTTTTTTTGCTCCTCGCATTTTTCACACCTTTTCATGCTCCTGGTCTTTTTTTTTTTTTTTTTTTGCTCCTCGAATTTTTCACACCTTTTCATGCTCCTCGCATTTTTCACACCTTTTCATGCTCCTGGTCTTTCTTTCTTTGTTTTTTTTTTTTTTTTGCTCCTCGCATTTTTCACACCTTTTCATGCTCCTGGTCTTTTTTTTTTTTTTTTTCTCCTCGCATTTTTCACCCCTTTTCATGCTCCTGGTCTTTCTTTTTTTTTTTTTTTTTTTGCTCCTCGCATTTTTCACAACTTTTCATGCTCCTCGCATTTTTCACACCTTTTCATGCTCCTCGCATTTTTCACACCTCTTCATGCTCCTCACATTTTTCACCACTTTTCATGCTCGTCGCATTTTTCACACCTTTTCATGCTCCTGGTCTTTCTTTCTTTCTTTTTTTTTTTTTTTTTGCTCCCCGCATTTTTCACACCTTTTCATGCTCCTGGTCTTTCTTTTTTTTTTTTTTTTTTTGCTCCTCGCATTTTTCACACCTTTTCATGTTCCTGGTCTTTTTTTTTTTTTTCCTGGCATTTTTCACACCTTTTCATGCTCCTCGCATTTTTCACACCTTTTCATGCTCCTGGCTTTCTTTCTTTCTTTTTTTTTTTTTTTTGCTCCTCGCATTTTTCACACCTTTTCATGCTCCTGGTCTTTTTTTTTTTTTTTTTTGCTCCTCGAATTTTTCACACCTTTTCATGCTCCTCGCATTTTTCACACCTTTTCATGCTCCTGGTCTTTTTTTTTTTTTTTTCTCCTCGCATTTTTCACACCTTTTCATGCTCCTGGTCTTTCTTTTTTTTTTTTTTTTTTTTGCTCCTCGCATTTTTCACAACTTTTCATGCTCGTCGCATTTTTCACACCTTTTCATGCTCCTCGCATTTTTCACACCTCTTCATGCTCCTCACATTTTTCACCACTTTTCATGCTCGTCGCATTTTTCACACCTTTTCATGCTCCTGGTCTTTCTTTCTTTCTTTTTTTTTTTTTTTTTGCTCCTCGCATTTTTCACACCTTTTCATGCTCCTGGTCTTTCTTTTTTTTTTTTTTTTTTTTGCTCCTCGCATTTTTCACAACTTTTCATGCTCGTCGCATTTTTCACACCTTTTCATGCTCCTCGCATTTTTCACACCTCTTCATGCTCCTCACATTTTTCACCACTTTTCATGCTCGTCGCATTTTTCACACCTTTTCATGCTCCTGGTCTTTGTTTTTTTTTTTTTTGCTCCCCGCATTTTTCACACCTGTTAATGCTCCTGGTCTTTCTTTTTTTTTTTTTGCTCCTCGCATTTTTCACACCTTTTCATGCTCCTGGTCTTTCTTTCTTTCTTTTTTTTATTTTTTTTGCTCCTCGCATTTTTCACACCTTTTCATGCTCCTGGTCTTTCTTTCTTTCTTTTTTCTATTTTTTTTGCTCCTCGCATTTTTCACACCTTTTCATGCTCCTGGTCTTTCTTTTTTTTTTTTTTTTTTTTGCTCCTCGCATTTTTCACAACTTTTCATGCTCGTCGCATTTTTCACACCTTTTCATGCTCCTCGCATTTTTCACACCTCTTCATGCTCCTCACATTTTTCACAACTTTTCATGCTCGTCGCATTTTTCACTCCTTTTCATGCTCCTGGTCTTTTTTTTTTTTTTTTTTGCTCCCCGCATTTTTCACACCTGTTAATGCTCCTGGTCTTTCTTTTTTTTTTTTTTGCTCCTCGCATTTTTCACACCTTTTCATGTTCCTGGTCTTTTTTTTTTTTTTTTTTTCCTCGCATTTTTCACACCTTTTCATGCTCCTGGTCTTTTTTTTTTTTTTCTCCTCGCATTTTTCACACCTTTTCATGCTCCTGGTCTTTTTTTTTTTTTTTTTTGCTCCTCGAATTTTTCACACCTTTTCATGCTCCTCGCATTTTTCACACCTTTTCATGCTCCTGGTCTTTCTTTCTTTGTTTTTTTTTTTTTTTTGCTCCTCGCATTTTTCACACCTTTTCATGCTCCTGGTCTTTTTTTTTTTTTTTTCTCCTCGCATTTTTCACACCTTTTCATGCTCCTGGTCTTTCTTTTTTTTTTTTTTTTTTTTGCTCCTCGCATTTTTCACAACTTTTCATGCTCGTCGCATTTTTCACACCTTTTCATGCTCCTCGCATTTTTCACACCTCTTCATGCTCCTCACATTTTTCACCACTTTTCATGCTCGTCGCATTTTTCACACCTTTTCATGCTCCTGGTCTTTCTTTCTTTCTTTTTTTTTTTTTTGCTCCCCGCATTTTTCACACCTTTTCATGCTCCTGGTCTTTCTTTTTTTTTTTTTTTTTTTGCTCCTCGCATTTTTCACCCCTTTTCATGTTCCTGGTCTTTTTTTTTTTTTTTCCTCGCATTTTTCACACCTTTTCATGCTCCTCGCATTTTTCACACCTTTTCATGCTCCTGGCTTTCTTTCTTTCTTTTTTTTTTTTTTTTGCTCCTCGCATTTTTCACACCTTTTCATGCTCCTGGTCTTTTTTTTTTTTTTTTTTGCTCCTCGAATTTTTCACACCTTTTCATGCTCCTCGCATTTTTCACACCTTTTCATGCTCCTGGTCTTTTTTTTTTTTTTTTCTCCTCGCATTTTTCACACCTTTTCATGCTCCTGGTCTTTCTTTTTTTTTTTTTTTTTTTTGCTCCTCGCATTTTTCACAACTTTTCATGCTCGTCGCATTTTTCACACCTTTTCATGCTCCTCGCATTTTTCACACCTCTTCATGCTCCTCACATTTTTCACCACTTTTCATGCTCGTCGCATTTTTCACACCTTTTCATGCTCCTGGTCTTTCTTTCTTTCTTTTTTTTTTTTTTTTTGCTCCTCGCATTTTT
The DNA here is from genome assembly GCF_910594005.1 of Cervus elaphus. NCBI lineage: Eukaryota > Metazoa > Chordata > Mammalia > Artiodactyla > Cervidae > Cervus > Cervus elaphus. The sequence continues at coordinate 364,840 of NW_025316716.1, read as the reverse complement.
CACACCTTTTCATGCTCCTGGTCTTTCTTTTTTTTTTTTTTTTTTTTGCTCCTCGCATTTTTCACAACTTTTCATGCTCGTCGCATTTTTCACACCTTTCCATGCTCCTCGCATTTTTCACACCTCTTCATGCTCCTCACATTTTTCACCACTTTTCATGCTCGTCGCATTTTTCACACCTTTTCATGCTCCTGGTCTTTGTTTTTTTTTTTTTGCTCCCCGCATTTTTCACACCTGTTAATGCTCCTGGTCTTTCTTTTTTTTTTTTTGCTCCTCGCATTTTTCACACCTTTTCATGCTCCTGGTCTTTCTTTTTTTTTTTTGCTCCTCGCATTTTTCACACCTTTTCATGCTCCTGGTCTTTCTTTCTTTCTTTTTTCTATTTTTTTTGCTCCTCGCATTTTTCACACCTTTTCATGCTCCTGGTCTTTCTTTTTTTTTTTTTTTTTTTTTTGCTCCTCGCATTTTTCACAACTTTTCATGCTCGTCGCATTTTTCACACCTTTTCTTGCTCCTCGCATTTTTCACACCTCTTCATGCTCCTCACATTTTTCACCACTTTTCATGCTCGTTGCATTTTTCACACCTTTTCATGCTCCTCGCTTTTTTCACACCTCTTCATGCTCCTCACATTTTTCACCACTTTTCATGCTCGTCGCATTTTTCACACCTTTTCATGCTCCTGGTCTTTCTTTTTTTTTTTTTGCTCCTCACATTTTTCACACCTTTTCATGCTCCTGGTCTTTCTTTCTTTCTTTTTTTTATTTTTTTTGCTCCTCGCATTTTTCACACCTTTTCATGCTCCTGGTCTTTCTTTTTTTTTTTTTTTTTTTTGCTCCTCGCATTTTTCACACCTTTTCATGCTCCTGGTCTTTCTTTCTTTCTTTTTTTTTTTTTTTTTGCTCCTCGCATTTTTCACACCTTTTCATGCTCCTGGTCTTTCTTTTTTTTTTTTTTTTTTTTGCTACTCGCATTTTTCACAACTTTTCATGCTCGTCGCATTTTTCACACCTTTTCATGCTCCTCGCATTTTTCACACCTCTTCATGCTCCTCACATTTTTCACCACTTTTCATGTTCGTCGCATTTTTCACACCTTTTCATGCTCCTGGTCTTTGTTTTTTTTTTTTTTGCTCCCCGCATTTTTCACACCTGTTAATGCTCCTGGTCTTCCTTTTCTTTTTTTTGCTCCTCGCATTTTTCACACATTTTCATACTCCTGGTCTTTTTTTTTTTTGCTCCTCGCATTTTTCACACATTTTATGCTCCTGGTCTTTTTTTTTTTTTTTTTTTTGCTCCTCGCATTTTTCACACATTTTCATGCTCCTGGTCTTTTTTTTTTTTTTTGCTCCTCGAATTTTTCACACCTTTTCATGCTCCTCGCATTTTTCACATCTCTTCATGCTCCTCGCATTTTTCACAACTTTTCATGCTCGTCGCATTTTTCACACCTTTTCATGCTCCTGGTCTTTTTTTTTTTTTTTTTTGCTCCTCGCATTTTTCACACATTTTCATACTCCTGGTCTTTTTTTTTTTTTTTTTGCTCCTCGCATTTTTCACACCTTTTCATGCTCCTGGTCTTTCTTTTTTTTTTTTTTTTTTTTTGCTCCTCGCATTTTTCACACCTTTTCATGCTCCTGGTCTTTCTTTCTTTCTTTTTTTTATTTTTTTTGCTCCTCGCATTTTTCACACCTTTTCATGCTCCTGGTCTTTCTTTTTTTTTTTTTGCTCCTCGCATTTTTCACACATTTTCATACTCCTGGTCTTTTTTTTTTTTTTTTTTGCTCCTCGCATTTTTCACACATTTTCATGCTCCTGGTCTTTTTTTTTTTTTTTTTGCTCCTCGCATTTTTCACACCTTTTCATGCTCCTGGTCTTTTTTTTTTTTTTTTTTTCTCGCATTTTTCACACCTTTTCATGCTCCTGGTCTTTTTTTTTTTTTTCTCCTCGCATTTTTCACACCTTTTCATGTTCCTGGTCTTTTTTTTTTTTTTTTTTTCCTCGCATTTTTCACACCTTTTCATGCTCCTCGCATTTTTCACACCTTTTCATGCTCCTGGTCTTTCTTTTTTTTTTTTTGCTCCTCGCATTTTTCACACATTTTCATACTCCTGGTCTTTTTTTTTTTTTTTTTGCTCCTCGCATTTTTCACACATTTTCATACTCCTGGTCTTTTTTTTTTTTTTTTTGCTCCTCGCATTTTTCACACCTTTTCATGCTCCTGGTCTTTCTTTTTTTTTTTTTTTTTTTTGCTCCTCGCATTTTTCACAACTTTTCATGCTCGTCGCATTTTTCACACCTTTCCATGCTCCTCGCATTTTTCACAACTCTTCAGGCTCCTCACATTTTTCACCACTTTTCATGCTCGTCGCATTTTTCACACCTTTTCATGCTCCTGGTCTTTGTTTTTTTTTTTTTTGCTCCCCGCATTTTTCACACCTGTTAATGCTCCTGGTCTTTCTTTTTTTTTTTTTGTTCCTCGCATTTTTCACACCTTTTCATGTTCCTGGTCTTTTTTTTTTTTTTTTTCTCGCATTTTTCACACCTTTTCATGCTCCTCGCATTTTTCACACCTCTTCATGCTCCTCACATTTTTCACCACTTTTCATGCTCCTCGCATTTTTCACACCTTTTCATGCTCCTCGCATTTTTCACACCTCTTCATGCTCCTCACATTTTTCACCACTTTTCATGCTCGTCGCATTTTTCACACCTTTTCATGCTCCTGGTCTTTGTTTTTTTTTTTTTTGCTCCCCGCATTTTTCACACCTGTTAATGCTCCTGGTCTTTCTTTTTTTTTTTTTGCTCCTCGCATTTTTCACACCTTTTCATGCTCCTGGTCTTTCTTTTTTTTTTTTTTTTTTTGCTCCTCGCATTTTTCACACCTTTTCATGCTCCTGGTCTTTCTTTCTTTCTTTTTTCTATTTTTTTTGCTCCTCGCATTTTTCACTCCTTTTCCTGCTCCTGGTTTTTCTTTTTTTTTTTTTTTTTTTTTGCTCCTCGCATTTTTCACAACTTTTCATGCTCGTCGCATTTTTCACACCTTTTCATGCTCCTCGCATTTTTCACACCTCTTCATGCTCCTCGCATTTTTCACACCTTTTCATGCTCGTCGCATTTTTCACACCTTTTCATGCTCCTGGTCTTTGTTTTTTTTTTTTTTTGCTCCCCGCATTTTTCACACCTGTTAATGCTCCTGGTCTTTCTTTTTTTTTTTTTGCTCCTCGCATTTTTCACACTTTTTCATGTTCCTGGTCTTTTTTTTTTTTTTTTTCCTCGCATTTTTCACACCTTTTCATGCTCCTGGTCTTTTTTTTTTTTTTCTCCTCGCATTTTTCACACCTTTTCATGCTCCTGGTCTTTTTTTTTTTTTTTTTTTGCTCCTCGAATTTTTCACACCTTTTCATGCTCCTCGCATTTTTCACACCTTTTCATGCTCCTGGTCTTTCTTTCTTTGTTTTTTTTTTTTTTTTGCTCCTCGCATTTTTCACACCTTTTCATGCTCCTGGTCTTTTTTTTTTTTTTTCTCCTCGCATTTTTCACACCTTTTCATGCTCCTGGTCTTTCTTTTTTTTTTTTTTTTTTTGCTCCTCGCATTTTTCACAACTTTTCATGCTCGTCGCATTTTTCACACCTTTTCATGCTCCTCGCATTTTTCACACCTCTTCATGCTCCTCACATTTTTCACCACTTTTCATGCTCGTCGCATTTTTCACACCTTTTCATGCTCCTGGTCTTTCTTTCTTTCTTTTTTTTTTTTGCTCCCCGCATTTTTCACACCTTTTCATGCCCCTGGTCTTTCTTTTTTTTTTTTTTTTTTTTGCTCCTCGCATTTTTCACACCTTTTCATGTTCCTGGTCTTTTTTTTTTTTTTCCTCGCATTTTTCACACCTTTTCATGCTCCTCGCATTTTTCACACCTTTTCATGCTCCTGGCTTTCTTTCTTTCTTTTTTTTTTTTTTTTGCTCCTCGCATTTTTCACACCTTTTCATGCTCCTGGTCTTTTTTTTTTTTTTTTTTGCTCCTCGAATTTTTCACACCTTTTCATGCTCCTCGCATTTTTCACACCTTTTCATGCTCCTGGTCTTTTTTTTTTTTTTTTCTCCTCGCATTTTTCACACCTTTTCATGCTCCTGGTCTTTCTTTTTTTTTTTTTTTTTTTTTGCTCCTCGCATTTTTCACAACTTTTCATGCTCGTCGCATTTTTCACACCTTTTCATGCTCCTCGCATTTTTCACACCTCTTCATGCTCCTCACATTTTTCACCACTTTTCATGCTCGTCGCATTTTTCACACCTTTTCATGCTCCTGGTCTTTCTTTCTTTCTTTTTTTTTTTTTTTTTGCTCCTCGCATTTTTCACACCTTTTCATGCTCCTGGTCTTTCTTTTTTTTTTTTTTTTTTTTGCTCCTCGCATTTTTCACAACTTTTCATGCTCGTCGCATTTTTCACACCTTTTCATGCTCCTCGCATTTTTCACACCTCTTCATGCTCCTCACATTTTTCACCACTTTTCATGCTCGTCGCATTTTTCACACCTTTTCATGCTCCTGGTCTTTGTTTTTTTTTTTTTTGCTCCCCGCATTTTTCACACCTGTTAATGCTCCTGGTCTTTCTTTTTTTTTTTTTGCTCCTCGCATTTTTCACACCTTTTCATGCTCCTGGTCTTTCTTTTTTTTTTTTGCTCCTCGCATTTTTCACACCTTTTCATGCTCCTGGTCTTTCTTTCTTTCTTTTTTCTATTTTTTTTGCTCCTCGCATTTTTCACACCTTTTCATGCTCCTGGTCTTTCTTTTTTTTTTTTTTTTTTTTTGCTCCTCGCATTTTTCACAACTTTTCATGCTCGTCGCATTTTTCACACCTTTTCTTGCTCCTCGCATTTTTCACACCTCTTCATGCTCCTCACATTTTTCACCACTTTTCATGCTCGTTGCATTTTTCACACCTTTTCATGCTCCTCGCTTTTTTCACACCTCTTCATGCTCCTCACATTTTTCACCACTTTTCATGCTCGTCGCATTTTTCACACCTTTTCATGCTCCTGGTCTTTCTTTTTTTTTTTTTGCTCCTCACATTTTTCACACCTTTTCATGCTCCTGGTCTTTCTTTCTTTCTTTTTTTTATTTTTTTTGCTCCTCGCATTTTTCACACCTTTTCATGCTCCTGGTCTTTCTTTTTTTTTTTTTTTTTTTTGCTCCTCGCATTTTTCACACCTTTTCATGCTCCTGGTCTTTCTTTCTTTCTTTTTTTTTTTTTTTTGCTCCTCGCATTTTTCACACCTTTTCATGCTCCTGGTCTTTTTTTTTTTTTTTTTTTTTTTTTGCTCCTCGCATTTTTCACACCTTTTCATGCTCCTGGTCTTTCTTTTTTTTTTTTTTTTTTTTTTGCTCCTCGCATTTTTCACAACTTTTCATGCTCGTCGCATTTTTCACACCTTTTCATGCTCCTCGCATTTTTCACACCTCTTCATGCTCCTCACATTTTTCACCACTTTTCATGTTCGTCGCATTTTTCACACCTTTTCATGCTCCTGGTCTTTGTTTTTTTTTTTTTTGCTCCCCGCATTTTTCACACCTGTTAATGCTCCTGGTCTTCCTTTTTTTTTTTTTGCTCCTCGCATTTTTAACACATTTTCATACTCCTGGTCTTTTTTTTTTTTTCCTCGCATTTTTCACACCTTTTCATGCTCCTCGCATTTTTCACACCTTTTCATGCTCCTGGCTTTCTTTCTTTCTTTTTTTTTTTTTTTTGCTCCTCGCATTTTTCACACATTTTATGCTCCTGGTCTTTTTTTTTTTTTTTTTTTTGCTCCTCGCATTTTTCACACATTTTCATGCTCCTGGTCTTTTTTTTTTTTTTTGCTCCTCGAATTTTTCACACCTTTTCATGCTCCTCGCATTTTTCACATCTCTTCATGCTCCTCGCATTTTTCACAACTTTTCATGCGCGTCGCATTTTTCACACCTTTTCATGCTCCTGGTCTTTCTTTTTTTTTTTTTGCTCCTCGCATTTTTCACACCTTTTCATGTTCCTGGTCTTTTTTTTTTTTTTTTTGCTCCTCGCATTTTTCACACATTTTCATACTCCTGGTCTTTTTTTTTTTTTTTTTGCTCCTCGCATTTTTCACACCTTTTCATGCTCCTGGTCTTTCTTTTTTTTTTTTTTTTTTTTTTGCTCCTCGCATTTTTCACACCTTTTCATGCTCCTGGTCTTTCTTTCTTTCTTTTTTTTATTTTTTTTGCTCCTCGCATTTTTCACACCTTTTCATGCTCCTGGTCTTTCTTTTTTTTTTTTTGCTCCTCGCATTTTTCACACATTTTCATACTCCTGGTCTTTTTTTTTTTTTTTTTGCTCCTCGCATTTTTCACACCTTTTCATGCTCCTGGTCTTTCTTTTTTTTTTTTTTTTTTTTGCTCCTCGCATTTTTCACAACTTTTCATGCTCGTCGCATTTTTCACACCTTTTCATGCTCCTCGCATTTTTCACAACTCTTCAGGCTCCTCACATTTTTCACCACTTTTCATGCTCGTCGCATTTTTCACACCTTTTCATGCTCCTGGTCTTTGTTTTTTTTTTTTTTTGCTCCCCGCATTTTTCACACCTTTTAATGCTCCTGGTCTTTCTTTTTTTTTTTTTGTTCCTCGCATTTTTCACACCTTTTCATGTTCCTGGTCTTTTTTTTTTTTTTTTCCTCGCATTTTTCACACCTTTTCATGCTCCTGGTCTTTTTTTTTTTTTTCTCCTCGCATTTTTCACACCTTTTCATGCTCCTGGTCTTTTTTTTTTTTTTTTTTTCCTCGCATTTTTCACACCTTTTCATGCTCCTCGCATTTTTCACACCTTTTCATGCTCCTGGTCTTTCTTTCTTTCTTTTTTTTTTTTTTTTGCTCCTCGCATTTTTCACACCTTTTCATCCTCCTCGCATTTTTCACACCTTTTCATGCTCCTCGCATTTTTCACAACTTTTCATGCTCATCGCATTTTTCACACCTTTTCATGCTCCTGGTCTTTCTTTTTTTTTTTTTGCTCCTCGCATTTTTCACACCTTTTCATGCTCCTTGCATTTTTCACACCTTTTCATGCTCCTGGTCTTTCTTTTTTTTTTTTTGCTCCTCGCATTTTTCACACCTTTTCATGTTCCTGGTCTTTTTTTTTTTTTTTTTGCTCCTCGCATTTTTCACACCTTTTCATACTCCTGGTCTTTCTTTTTTTTTTTTGCTCCTCGCATTTTTCACACCTTTTCATGCTCCTGGTCTTTCTTTTTTTTTTTGCTCCTCGCATTTTTCACACCTTTTCATGCTCCTGGTCTTTCTTTTTTTTTTTGCTCCTCGCATTTTTCACACCTTTTCATACTCCTGGTCTTTCTTTTTTTTTTTTGCTCCTCGCATTTTTCACACCTTTTCATGCTCCTGGTCTTTCTTTTTTTTTTTGCTCCTCGCATTTTTCACACCTTTTCATGCTCCTGGTCTTTCTTTCTTTCTTTTTTTTATTTTTTTTGCTCCTCGCATTTTTCACACCTTTTCATGTTCCTGGTCTTTTTTTTTTTTTTTTGCTCCTCGCATTTTTCACACCTTTTCATGCTCCTCGCATTTTTCACACCTCTTCATGCTCCTCGCATTTTTCACAACTTTTCATGCTCGTCGCATTTTTCACACCTTTTCATGCTCCTGGTCTTTGTTTTTTTTTTTTTTGCTCCCCGCATTTTTCACACCTTTTAATGCTCCTGGTCTTTCTTTTTTTTTTTTTTTTTTTGCTCCTCGCATTTTTCACACCTTTTCATGCTCCTGGTCTTTTTTTTTTTTTTTTTTCCTCGCATTTTTCACACCTTTTCATGCTCCTGGTCTTTTTTTTTTTTTTTTTGCTCCTCGCATTTTTCACACATTTTCATACTCCTGGTCTTTTTTTTTTTTTTTTTGCTCCTCGCATTTTTCACACCTTTTCATGCTCCTGGTCTTTCTTTTTTTTTTTTTTTTTTTTGCTCCTCGCATTTTTCACAACTTTTCATGCTCGTCGCATTTTTCACACCTTTTCATGCTCCTCGCATTTTTCACACCTTTTCATGCTCCTGGCTTTCTTTCTTTCTTTTTTTTTTTTTTTTGCTCCTCGCATTTTTCACACCTTTTCATGCTCCTGGTCTTTTTTTTTTTTTTTTGCTCCTCGCATTTTTCACACCTTTTCATGCTCCTGGTCTTTTTTTTTTTTTTTTTTGCTCCTCGAATTTTTCACACCTTTTCATGCTCCTCGCATTTTTCACACCTTTTCATGCTCCTGGTCTTTCTTTCTTTGTTTTTTTTTTTTTTTTGCTCCTCGCATTTTTCACACCTTTTCATGCTCCTGGTCTTTTTTTTTTTTTTTTTTCTCCTCGCATTTTTCACACCTTTTCATGCTCCTGGTCTTTCTTTTTTTTTTTTTTTTTTTGCTCCTCGCATTTTTCACAACTTTTCATGCTCGTCGCATTTTTCACACCTTTTCATGCTCCTCGCATTTTTCACACCTCTTCATGCTCCTCACATTTTTCACCACTTTTCATGCTCGTCGCATTTTTCACACCTTTTCATGCTCCTGGTCTTTCTTTCTTTCTTTTTTTTTTTTTTTTTGCTCCCCGCATTTTTCACACCTTTTCATGCTCCTGGTCTTTCTTTTTTTTTTTTTTTTTTTGCTCCTCGCATTTTTCACACCTTTTCATGTTCCTGGTCTTTTTTTTTTTTTTCCTCGCATTTTTCACACCTTTTCATGCTCCTCGCATTTTTCACCCCTTTTCATGCTCCTGGCTTTCTTTCTTTCTTTTTTTTTTTTTTTTGCTCCTCGCATTTTTCACACATTTTCATACTCCTGGTCTTTTTTTTTTTTTTTTTGCTCCTCGCATTTTTCACACCTTTTCATGCTCCTGGTCTTTCTTTTTTTTTTTTTTTTTTTTTTGCTCCTCGCATTTTTCACACCTTTTCATGCTCCTGGTCTTTCTTTCTTTCTTTTTTTTATTTTTTTTGCTCCTCGCATTTTTCACACCTTTTCATGCTCCTGGTCTTTCTTTTTTTTTTTTTGCTCCTCGCATTTTTCACACATTTTCATACTCCTGGTCTTTTTTTTTTTTTTTTTGCTCCTCGCATTTTTCACACCTTTTCATGCTCCTGGTCTTTCTTTTTTTTTTTTTTTTTTTTGCTCCTCGCATTTTTCACAACTTTTCATGCTCGTCGCATTTTTCACACCTTTTCATGCTCCTCGCATTTTTCACAACTCTTCAGGCTCCTCACATTTTTCACCACTTTTCATGCTCGTCGCATTTTTCACACCTTTTCATGCTCCTGGTCTTTGTTTTTTTTTTTTTTGCTCCCCGCATTTTTCACACCTGTTAATGCTCCTGGTCTTTCTTTTTTTTTTTTTGTTCCTCGCATTTTTCACACCTTTTCATGTTCCTGGTCTTTTTTTTTTTTTTTTTTCCTCGCATTTTTCACACCTTTTCATGCTCCTGGTCTTTTTTTTTTTTTTCTCCTCGCATTTTTCACACCTTTTCATGCTCCTGGTCTTTTTTTTTTTTTTTTTTTCCTCGCATTTTTCACACCTTTTCATGCTCCTCGCATTTTTCACACCTTTTCATGCTCCTGGTCTTTCTTTCTTTTTTTTTTTTTTTTTTTTGCTCCTCGCATTTTTCACACCTTTTCATCCTCCTCGCATTTTTCACACCTTTTCATGCTCCTCGCATTTTTCACAACTTTTCATGCTCATCGCATTTTTCACACCTTTTCATGCTCCTGGTCTTTCTTTTTTTTTTTTTGCTCCTCGCATTTTTCACTCCTTTTCATGCTCCTTGCATTTTTCACACCTTTTCTTGCTCCTGGTCTTTCTTTTTTTTTTTTTGCTCCTCGCATTTTTCACACCTTTTCATGCTCCTGGTCTTTCTTTTTTTTTTTGCTCCTCGCATTTTTCACACCTTTTCATGCTCCTGGTCTTTCTTTTTTTTTTTGCTCCTCGCATTTTTCACACCTTTTCATACTCCTGGTCTTTCTTTTTTTTTTTTGCTCCTCGCATTTTTCACACCTTTTCATGCTCCTGGTCTTTCTTTTTTTTTTTGCTCCTCGCATTTTTCACACCTTTTCATGCTCCTGGTCTTTCTTTCTTTCTTTTTTTTATTTTTTTTGCTCCTCGCATTTTTCACACCTTTTCATGTTCCTGGTCTTTTTTTTTTTTTTTGCTCCTCGCATTTTTCACACCTTTTCATGCTCCTCGCATTTTTCACACCTCTTCATGCTCCTCGCATTTTTCACAACTTTTCATGCTCGTCGCATTTTTCACACCTTTTCATGCTCCTGGTCTTTGTTTTTTTTTTTTTTGCTCCCCGCATTTTTCACACCTTTTAATGCTCCTGGTCTTTCTTTTTTTTTTTTTTTTTTTGCTCCTCGCATTTTTCACACCTTTTCATGCTCCTGGTCTTTTTTTTTTTTTTTTTTCCTCGCATTTTTCACACCTTTTCATGCTCCTGGTCTTTTTTTTTTTTTTTTTGCTCCTCGCATTTTTCACACATTTTCATACTCCTGGTCTTTTTTTTTTTTTTTTTGCTCCTCGCATTTTTCACACCTTTTCATGCTCCTGGTCTTTCTTTTTTTTTTTTTTTTTTTGCTCCTCGCATTTTTCACAACTTTTCATGCTCGTCGCATTTTTCACACCTTTTCATGCTCCTCGCATTTTTCACACCTTTTCATGCTCCTGGCTTTCTTTCTTTCTTTTTTTTTTTTTTTTGCTCCTCGCATTTTTCACACCTTTTCATGCTCCTGGTCTTTTTTTTTTTTTTTTGCTCCTCGCATTTTTCACACCTTTTCATGCTCCTGGTCTTTTTTTTTTTTTTTTTTGCTCCTCGAATTTTTCACACCTTTTCATGCTCCTCGCATTTTTCACACCTTTTCATGCTCCTGGTCTTTCTTTCTTTGTTTTTTTTTTTTTTTTGCTCCTCGCATTTTTCACACCTTTTCATGCTCCTGGTCTTTTTTTTTTTTTTTTTCTCCTCGCATTTTTCACACCTTTTCATGCTCCTTGTCTTTTTTTTTTTTTTTTTTTTTTTGCTCTTCGCATTTTTCACAACTTTTCATGCTCCTCGCATTTTTCACACCTTTTCATGCTCCTCGCATTTTTCACACCTCTTCATGCTCCTCACATTTTTCACCACTTTTCATGCTCGTCGCATTTTTCACACCTTTTCATGCTCCTGGTCTTTCTTTCTTTCTTTTTTTTTTTTTTTTTGCTCCCCGCATTTTTCACACCTTTTCATGCTCCTGGTCTTTCTTTTTTTTTTTTTTTTTTTGCTCCTCGCATTTTTCACACCTTTTCATGTTCCTGGTCTTTTTTTTTTTTTTCCTGGCATTTTTCACACCTTTTCATGCTCCTCGCATTTTTCACACCTTTTCATGCTCCTGGCTTTCTTTCTTTCTTTTTTTTTTTTTTTTGCTCCTCGCATTTTTCACACCTTTTCATGCTCCTGGTCTTTTTTTTTTTTTTTTTTGCTCCTCGAATTTTTCACACCTTTTCATGCTCCTCGCATTTTTCACACCTTTTCATGCTCCTGGTCTTTTTTTTTTTTTTTTCTCCTCGCATTTTTCACACCTTTTCATGCTCCTGGTCTTTCTTTTTTTTTTTTTTTTTTTTGCTCCTCGCATTTTTCACAACTTTTCATGCTCGTCGCATTTTTCACACCTTTTCATGCTCCTCGCATTTTTCACACCTCTTCATGCTCCTCACATTTTTCACCACTTTTCATGCTCGTCGCATTTTTCACACCTTTTCATGCTCCTGGTCTTTCTTTCTTTCTTTTTTTTTTTTTTTTTGCTCCTCGCATTTTTCACACCTTTTCATGCTCCTGGTCTTTCTTTTTTTTTTTTTTTTTTTTGCTCCTCGCATTTTTCACAACTTTTCATGCTCGTCGCATTTTTCACACCTTTTCATGCTCCTCGCATTTTTCACACCTCTTCATGCTCCTCACATTTTTCACCACTTTTCATGCTCGTCGCATTTTTCACACCTTTTCATGCTCCTGGTCTTTGTTTTTTTTTTTTTTGCTCCCCGCATTTTTCACACCTGTTAATGCTCCTGGTCTTTCTTTTTTTTTTTTTGCTCCTCGCATTTTTCACACCTTTTCATGCTCCTGGTCTTTCTTTTTTTTTTTTTTTTTTTTGCTCCTCGCATTTTTCACACCTTTTCATGCTCCTGGTCTTTCTTTCTTTCTTTTTTCTATTTTTTTTGCTCCTCGCATTTTTCACACCTTTTCATGCTCCTGGTCTTTCTTTTTTTTTTTTTTTTTTTTGCTCCTCGCATTTTTCACAACTTTTCATGCTCGTCGCATTTTTCACACCTTTTCATGCTCCTCGCATTTTTCACACCTCTTCATGCTCCTCACATTTTTCACAACTTTTCATGCTCGTCGCATTTTTCACACCTTTTCATGCTCCTGGTCTTTTTTTTTTTTTTTTTTTTCCTTGCTTTTTTCACACCTTTTCATGCTCCTGGTCTTTTTTTTTTTTTTCTCCTCGCATTTTTCACACCTTTTCATGCTCCTGGTCTTTTTTTTTTTTTTTTTTGCTCCTCGAATTTTTCACACCTTTTCATGCTCCTCGCATTTTTCACACCTTTTCATGCTCCTGGTCTTTCTTTCTTTGTTTTTTTTTTTTTTTTGCTCCTCGCATTTTTCACACCTTTTCATGCTCCTGGTCTTTTTTTTTTTTTTTTCTCCTCGCATTTTTCACACCTTTTCATGCTCCTGGTCTTTCTTTTTTTTTTTTTTTTTTTTGCTCCTCGCATTTTTCACAACTTTTCATGCTCGTCGCATTTTTCACACCTTTTCATGCTCCTCGCATTTTTCACACCTCTTCATGCTCCTCACATTTTTCACCACTTTTCATGCTCGTCGCATTTTTCACACCTTTTCATGCTCCTGGTCTTTCTTTCTTTCTTTTTTTTTTTTTTTTTGCTCCCCGCATTTTTCACACCTTTTCATGCTCCTGGTCTTTCTTTTTTTTTTTTTTTTTTTGCTCCTCGCATTTTTCACACCTTTTCATGTTCCTGGTCTTTTTTTTTTTTTTCCTCGCATTTTTCACACCTTTTCATGCTCCTCGCATTTTTCACACCTTTTCATGCTCCTGGCTTTCTTTCTTTCTTTTTTTTTTTTTTTTGCTCCTCGCATTTTTCACACCTTTTCATGCTCCTGGTCTTTTTTTTTTTTTTTTTTGCTCCTCGAATTTTTCACACCTTTTCATGCTCCTCGCATTTTTCACACCTTTTCATGCTCCTGGTCTTTTTTTTTTTTTTTTCTCCTCGCATTTTTCACACCTTTTCATGCTCCTGGTCTTTCTTTTTTTTTTTTTTTTTTTTGCTCCTCGCATTTTTCACAACTTTTCATGCTCGTCGCATTTTTCACACCTTTTCATGCTCCTCGCATTTTTCACACCTCTTCATGCTCCTCACATTTTTCACCACTTTTCATGCTCGTCGCATTTTTCACACCTTTTCATGCTCCTGGTCTTTCTTTCTTTCTTTTTTTTTTTTTTTTGCTCCTCGCATTTTTCACACCTTTTCATGCTCCTGGTCTTTCTTTTTTTTTTTTTTTTTTTTTGCTCCTCGCATTTTTCACAACTTTTCATGCTCGTCGCATTTTTCACACCTTTTCATGCTCCTCGCATTTTTCACACCTCTTCATGCTCCTCACATTTTTCACCACTTTTCATGCTCGTCGCATTTTTCACACCTTTTCATGCTCCTGGTCTTTGTTTTTTTTTTTTTTGCTCCCCGCATTTTTCACACCTGTTAATGCTCCTGGTCTTTCTTTTTTTTTTTTTGCTCCTCGCATTTTTCACACCTTTTCATGCTCCTGGTCTTTCTTTTTTTTTTTTGCTCCTCGCATTTTTCACACCTTTTCATGCTCCTGGTCTTTCTTTCTTTCTTTTTTCTATTTTTTTTGCTCCTCGCATTTTTCACACCTTTTCATGCTCCTGGTCTTTCTTTTTTTTTTTTTTTTTTTTTGCTCCTCGCATTTTTCACAACTTTTCATGCTCGTCGCATTTTTCACACCTTTTCTTGCTCCTCGCATTTTTCACACCTCTTCATGCTCCTCACATTTTTCACCACTTTTCATGCTCGTTGCATTTTTCACACCTTTTCATGCTCCTCGCTTTTTTCACACCTCTTCATGCTCCTCACATTTTTCACCACTTTTCATGCTCGTCGCATTTTTCACACCTTTTCATGCTCCTGGTCTTTCTTTTTTTTTTTTTGCTCCTCACATTTTTCACACCTTTTCATGCTCCTGGTCTTTCTTTCTTTCTTTTTTTTATTTTTTTTGCTCCTCGCATTTTTCACACCTTTTCATGCTCCTGGTCTTTCTTTTTTTTTTTTTTTTTTTTGCTCCTCGCATTTTTCACACCTTTTCATGCTCCTGGTCTTTCTTTCTTTCTTTTTTTTTTTTTTTTTGCTCCTCGCATTTTTCACACCTTTTCATGCTCCTGGTCTTTCTTTTTTTTTTTTTTTTTTTTTGCTCCTCGCATTTTTCACAACTTTTCATGCTCGTCGCATTTTTCACACCTTTTCATGCTCCTCGCATTTTTCACACCTCTTCATGCTCCTCACATTTTTCACCACTTTTCATGTTCGTCGCATTTTTCACACCTTTTCATGCTCCTGGTCTTTGTTTTTTTTTTTTTTGCTCCCCGCATTTTTCACACCTGTTAATGCTCCTGGTCTTCCTTTTCTTTTTTTTGCTCCTCGCATTTTTCACACATTTTCATACTCCTGGTCTTTTTTTTTTTTGCTCCTCGCATTTTTCACACATTTTATGCTCCTGGTCTTTTTTTTTTTTTTTTTTTTTGCTCCTCGCATTTTTCACACATTTTCATGCTCCTGGTCTTTTTTTTTTTTTTTGCTCCTCGAATTTTTCACACCTTTTCATGCTCCTCGCATTTTTCACATCTCTTCATGCTCCTCGCATTTTTCACAACTTTTCATGCTCGTCGCATTTTTCACACCTTTTCATGCTCCTGGTCTTTCTTTTTTTTTTTTTGCTCCTCGCATTTTTCACACCTTTTCATGTTCCTGGTCTTTTTTTTTTTTTTTTTTTGCTCCTCGCATTTTTCACACATTTTCATACTCCTGGTCTTTTTTTTTTTTTTTTTGCTCCTCGCATTTTTCACACCTTTTCATGCTCCTGGTCTTTCTTTTTTTTTTTTTTTTTTTTTGCTCCTCGCATTTTTCACACCTTTTCATGCTCCTGGTCTTTCTTTCTTTCTTTTTTTTATTTTTTTTGCTCCTCGCATTTTTCACACCTTTTCATGCTCCTGGTCTTTCTTTTTTTTTTTTTGCTCCTCGCATTTTTCACACATTTTCATACTCCTGGTCTTTTTTTTTTTTTTTTTTTGCTCCTCGCATTTTTCACACATTTTCATACTCCTGGTCTTTTTTTTTTTTTTTTTGCTCCTCGCATTTTTCACACCTTTTCATGCTCCTGGTCTTTTTTTTTTTTTTTTTTCTCGCATTTTTCACACCTTTTCATGCTCCTGGTCTTTTTTTTTTTTTTCTCCTCGCATTTTTCACACCTTTTCATGCTCCTGGTCTTTTTTTTTTTTTTTTTTTCCTCGCATTTTTCACACCTTTTCATGCTCCTCGCATTTTTCACACCTTTTCATGCTCCTGGTCTTTCTTTTTTTTTTTTTGCTCCTCGCATTTTTCACACATTTTCATACTCCTGGTCTTTTTTTTTTTTTTTTTGCTCCTCGCATTTTTCACACATTTTCATACTCCTGGTCTTTTTTTTTTTTTTTTTGCTCCTCGCATTTTTCACACCTTTTCATGCTCCTGGTCTTTTTTTTTTTTTTCCTCGCATTTTTCACACCTTTTCATGCTCCTCGCATTTTTCACACCTTTTCATGCTCCTGGCTTTCTTTCTTTCTTTTTTTTTTTTTTTTGCTCCTCGCATTTTTCACACCTTTTCATGCTCCTGGTCTTTTTTTTTTTTTTTTTTGCTCCTCGAATTTTTCACACCTTTTCATGCTCCTCGCATTTTTCACACCTTTTCATGCTCCTGGTCTTTTTTTTTTTTTTTTCTCCTCGCATTTTTCACACCTTTTCATGCTCCTGGTCTTTCTTTTTTTTTTTTTTTTGCTCCTCGCATTTTTCACAACTTTTCATGCTCGTCGCATTTTTCCCACCTTTTCATGCTCCTCGCATTTTTCACACCTCTTCATGCTCCTCACATTTTTCACCACTTTTCATGCTCGTCGCATTTTTCACACCTTTTCATGCTCCTGGTCTTTCTTTCTTTCTTTTTTTTTTTTTTTTTGCTCCTCGCATTTTTCACACCTTTTCATGCTCCTGGTCTTTCTTTTTTTTTTTTTTTTTTTTGCTCCTCGCATTTTTCACAACTTTTCATGCTCGTCGCATTTTTCACACCTTTTCATGCTCCTCGCATTTTTCACACCTCTTCATGCTCCTCACATTTTTCACCACTTTTCATGCTCGTCGCATTTTTCACACCTTTTCATGCTCCTGGTCTTTGTTTTTTTTTTTTTTGCTCCCCGCATTTTTCACACCTGTTAATGCTCCTGGTCTTTCTTTTTTTTTTTTTGCTCCTCGCATTTTTCACACCTTTTCATGCTCCTGGTCTTTCTTTTTTTTTTTTGCTCCTCGCATTTTTCACACCTTTTCATGCTCCTGGTCTTTCTTTCTTTCTTTTTTCTATTTTTTTTGCTCCTCGCATTTTTCACACCTTTTCATGCTCCTGGTCTTTTTTTTTTTTTTTTTTTTTTTTTGCTCCTCGCATTTTTCACAACTTTTCATGCTCGTCGCATTTTTCACACCTTTTCTTGCTCCTCGCATTTTTCACACCTCTTCATGCTCCTCACATTTTTCACCACTTTTCATGCTCGTTGCATTTTTCACACCTTTTCATGCTCCTCGCTTTTTTCACACCTCTTCATGCTCCTCACATTTTTCACCACTTTTCATGCTCGTCGCATTTTTCACACCTTTTCATGCTCCTGGTCTTTCTTTTTTTTTTTTTGCTCCTCACATTTTTCACACCTTTTCATGCTCCTGGTCTTTCTTTCTTTCTTTTTTTTATTTTTTTTGCTCCTCGCATTTTTCACACCTTTTCATGCTCCTGGTCTTTCTTTTTTTTTTTTTTTTTTTTGCTCCTCGCATTTTTCACACCTTTTCATGCTCCTGGTCTTTCTTTCTTTCTTTTTTTTTTTTTTTTTGCTCCTCGCATTTTTCACACCTTTTCATGCTCCTGGTCTTTCTTTTTTTTTTTTTTTTTTTTGCTCCTCGCATTTTTCACAACTTTTCATGCTCGTCGCATTTTTCACACCTTTTCATGCTCCTCGCATTTTTCACACCTCTTCATGCTCCTCACATTTTTCACCACTTTTCATGTTCGTCGCATTTTTCACACCTTTTCATGCTCCTGGTCTTTGTTTTTTTTTTTTTTGCTCCCCGCATTTTTCACACCTGTTAATGCTCCTGGTGTTCCTTTTCTTTTTTTTGCTCCTCGCATTTTTCACACATTTTCATACTCCTGGTCTTTTTTTTTTTTGCTCCTCGCATTTTTCACACATTTTTTGCTCCTGGTCTTTTTTTTTTTTTTTTTTTTGCTCCTCGCATTATTCACACATTTTCATGCTCCTGGTCTTTTTTTTTTTTTTTGCTCCTCGAATTTTTCACACCTTTTCATGCTCCTCGCATTTTTCACATCTCTTCATGCTCCTCGCATTTTTCACAACTTTTCATGCTCGTCGCATTTTTCACACCTTTTCATGCTCCTGGTCTTTCTTTTTTTTTTTTTGCTCCTCGCATTTTTCACACCTTTTCATGTTCCTGGTCTTTTTTTTTTTTTTTTTTTTCCTCGCATTTTTCACACCTTTTCATGCTCCTCGCATTTTTCACACCTTTTCATGCTCCTGGTCTTTCTTTCTTCCTTTTTTTTTTTTTTTTGCTCCTCGCATTTTTCCCCCCTTTTCATGCTCCTGGTCTTTTTTTTTTTTTTTTTTCCTCGCATTTTTCCCACCTTTTCATGCTCCTGGTCTTTTTTTTTTTTTTCTCCTCGCATTTTTCACACCTTTTCATGCTCCTGGTCTTTTTTTTTTTTTTTTTTGCTCCTCGAATTTTTCACACCTTTTCATGCTCCTCGCATTTTTCACACCTTTTCATGCTCCTGGTCTTTCTTTCTTTGTTTTTTTTTTTTTTTTGCTCCTCGCATTTTTCACACCTTTTCATGCTCCTGGTCTTTTTTTTTTTTTTTTCTCCTCGCATTTTTCACACCTTTTCATGCTCCTGGTCTTTCTTTTTTTTTTTTTTTTTTTTGCTCCGCGCATTTTTCACAACTTTTCATGCTCGTCGCATTTTTCACACCTTTTCATGCTCCTCGCATTTTTCACACCTCTTCATGCTCCTCACATTTTTCACCACTTTTCATGCTCGTCGCATTTTTCACACCTTTTCATGCTCCTGGTCTTTTTTTTTTTTTTTTTTTCCTCGCATTTTTCACACCTTTTCATGCTCCTCGCATTTTTCACACCTTTTCATGCTCCTGGTCTTTCTTTTTTTTTTTTTGCTCCTCGCATTTTTCACACATTTTCATACTCCTGGTCTTTTTTTTTTTTTTTTTGCTCCTCGCATTTTTCACACATTTTCATACTCCTGGTCTTTTTTTTTTTTTTTTTGCTCCTCGCATTTTTCACACCTTTTCATGCTCCTGGTCTTTCTTTTTTTTTTTTTTTTTTTTGCTCCTCGCATTTTTCACAACTTTTCATGCTCGTCGCATTTTTCACACCTTTCCATGCTCCTCGCATTTTTCACAACTCTTCAGGCTCCTCACATTTTTCACCACTTTTCATGCTCGTCGCATTTTTCACACCTTTTCATGCTCCTGGTCTTTGTTTTTTTTTTTTTTGCTCCCCGCATTTTTCACACCTGTTAATGCTCCTGGTCTTTCTTTTTTTTTTTTTGTTCCTCGCATTTTTCACACCTTTTCATGTTCCTGGTCTTTTTTTTTTTTTTTTTCTCGCATTTTTCACACCTTTTCATTCTCCTGGTCTTTTTTTTTTTTTTCTCCTCGCCTTTTTCACACCTTTTCATGCTCCTGGTCTTTTTTTTTTTTTTTTTTTCCTCGCATTTTTCACACCTTTTCATGCTCCTCGCATTTTTCACACCTTTTCATGCTCCTGGTCTTTCTTTCTTCCTTTTTTTTTTTTTTTTGCTCCTCGCATTTTTCACACCTTTTCATGCTCCTGGTCTTTTTTTTTTTTTTTTTTCCTCGCATTTTTCACACCTTTTCATGCTCCTGGTCTTTTTTTTTTTTTTCTCCTCGCATTTTTCACACCTTTTCATGCTCCTGGTCTTTTTTTTTTTTTTTTTTGCTCCTCGAATTTTTCACACCTTTTCATGCTCCTCGCATTTTTCACACCTTTTCATGCTCCTGGTCTTTCTTTCTTTGTTTTTTTTTTTTTTTTGCTCCTCGCATTTTTCACACCTTTTCATGCTCCTGGTCTTTTTTTTTTTTTTTTCTCCTCGCATTTTTCACACCTTTTCATGCTCCTGGTCTTTCTTTTTTTTTTTTTTTTTTTTTGCTCCTCGCATTTTTCACAACTTTTCATGCTCGTCGCATTTTTCCCACCTTTTCATGCTCCTCGCATTTTTCACACCTCTTCATGCTCCTCACATTTTTCACCACTTTTCATGCTCGTCGCATTTTTCACACCTTTTCATGCTCCTGGTCTTTTTTTTTTTTTTTTTTTCCTCGCATTTTTCACACCTTTTCATGCTCCTCGCATTTTTCACACCTTTTCATGCTCCTGGTCTTTCTTTTTTTTTTTTTGCTCCTCGCATTTTTCACACATTTTCATACTCCTGGTCTTTTTTTTTTTTTTTTTGCTCCTCGCATTTTTCACACATTTTCATACTCCTGGTCTTTTTTTTTTTTTTTTTGCTCCTCGCCTTTTTCCCACCTTTTCATGCTCCTGGTCTTTCTTTTTTTTTTTTTTTTTTTTGCTCCTCGCATTTTTCACAACTTTTCATGCTCGTCGCATTTTTCACACCTTTCCATGCTCCTCGCATTTTTCACAACTCTTCAGGCTCCTCACATTTTTCACCACTTTTCATGCTCGTCGCATTTTTCACACCTTTTCATGCTCCTGGTCTTTGTTTTTTTTTTTTTTGCTCCCCGCATTTTTCACACCTGTTAATGCTCCTGGTCTTTCTTTTTTTTTTTTTGTTCCTCGCATTTTTCACACCTTTTCATGTTCCTGGTCTTTTTTTTTTTTTTTTTCTCGCATTTTTCACACCTTTTCATGCTCCTGGTCTTTTTTTTTTTTTTCTCCTCGCATTTTTCACACCTTTTCATGCTCCTGGTCTTTTTCTTTTTTTTTTTTTTTCCTCGCATTTTTCACACCTTTTCATGCTCCTCGCATTTTTCACACCTTTTCATGCTCCTGGTCTTTCTTTCTTCCTTTTTTTTTTTTTTTTGCTCCTCGCATTTTTCACACCTTTTCATGCTCCTGGTCTTTTTTTTTTTTTTTTTTCCTCGCATTTTTCACACCTTTTCATGCTCCTGGTCTTTTTTTTTTTTTTCTCCTCGCATTTTTCACACCTTTTCATGCTCCTGGTCTTTTTTTTTTTTTTTTTTGCTCCTCGAATTTTTCACACCTTTTCATGCTCCTCGCATTTTTCACACCTTTTCATGCTCCTGGTCTTTCTTTCTTTGTTTTTTTTTTTTTTTTGCTCCTCGCATTTTTCACACCTTTTCATGCTCCTGGTCTTTTTTTTTTTTTTTTCTCCTCGCATTTTTCACACCTTTTCATGCTCCTGGTCTTTCTTTTTTTTTTTTTTTTTTTTGCTCCGCGCATTTTTCACAACTTTTCATGCTCGTCGCATTTTTCACACCTTTTCATGCTCCTCGCATTTTTCACACCTCTTCATGCTCCTCACATTTTTCACCACTTTTCATGCTCGTCGCATTTTTCACACCTTTTCATGCTCCTGGTCTTTCTTTCTTTCTTTTTTTTTTTTTTTTTGCTCCCCGCATTTTTCACACCTCTTCATGCTCCTGGTCTTTCTTTTTTTTTTTTTTTTTTTGCTCCTCGCATTTTTCACACCTTTTCATGCTCCTGGTCTTTGTTTTTTTTTTTTTTGCTCCCCGCATTTTTCACACCTGTTAATGCTCCTGGTCTTTCTTTTTTTTTTTTTTGCTCCTCGCATTTTTCACACCTTTTCATGCTCCTGGTCTTTTTTTTTTTTTTCTCCTCGCATTTTTCACACCTTTTCATGCTCCTGGTCTTTTTTTTTTTTTTTTTTGCTCCTCGAATTTTTCACACCTTTTCATGCTCCTCGCATTTTTCACACCTTTTCATGCTCCTGGTCTTTCTTTCTTTGTTTTTTTTTTTTTTTTGCTCCTCGCATTTTTCACACCTTTTCATGCTCCTGGTCTTTTTTTTTTTTTTTTCTCCTCGCATTTTTCACACCTTTTCATGCTCCTGGTCTTTCTTTTTTTTTTTTTTTTTTTTTGCTCCTCGCATTTTTCACAACTTTTCATGCTCGTCGCATTTTTCACACCTTTTCATGCTCCTCGCATTTTTCACACCTCTTCATGCTCCTCACATTTTTCACCACTTTTCATGCTCGTCGCATTTTTCACACCTTTTCATGCTCCTGGTCTTTCTTTCTTTCTTTTTTTTTTTTTTTTTGCTCCCCGCATTTTTCACACCTTTTCATGCTCCTGGTCTTTCTTTTTTTTTTTTTTTTTTTGCTCCTCGCATTTTTCACACCTTTTCATGTTCCTGGTCTTTTTTTTTTTTTTCCTCGCATTTTTCACACCTTTTCATGCTCCTCGCATTTTTCACACCTTTTCATGCTCCTGGCTTTCTTTCTTTCTTTTTTTTTTTTTTTTGCTCCTCGCATTTTTCACACCTTTTCATGCTCCTGGTCTTTTTTTTTTTTTTTTTTGCTCCTCGAATTTTTCACACCTTTTCATGCTCCTCGCATTTTTCACACCTTTTCATGCTCCTGGTCTTTTTTTTTTTTTTTTCTCCTCGCATTTTTCACACCTTTTCATGCTCCTGGTCTTTCTTTTTTTTTTTTTTTTTTTTGCTCCTCGCATTTTTCACAACTTTTCATGCTCGTCGCATTTTTCACACCTTTTCATGCTCCTCGCATTTTTCACACCTCTTCATGCTCCTCACATTTTTCACCACTTTTCATGCTCGTCGCATTTTTCACACCTTTTCATGCTCCTGGTCTTTCTTTCTTTCTTTTTTTTTTTTTTTTTGCTCCTCGCATTTTTCACACCTTTTCATGCTCCTGGTCTTTCTTTTTTTTTTTTTTTTTTTTGCTCCTCGCATTTTTCACAACTTTTCATGCTCGTCGCATTTTTCACACCTTTTCATGCTCCTCGCATTTTTCACACCTCTTCATGCTCCTCACATTTTTCACCACTTTTCATGCTCGTCGCATTTTTCACACCTTTTCATGCTCCTGGTCTTTTTTTTTTTTTTTTTTGCTCCCCGCATTTTTCACACCTGTTAATGCTCCTGGTCTTTCTTTTTTTTTTTTTTGCTCCTCGCATTTTTCACACCTTTTCATGCTCCTGGTCTTTTTTTTTTTTTTTTTTTTTTTGCTCCTCGCATTTTTCACACCTTTTCATGCTCCTGGTCTTTCTTTCTTTCTTTTTTCTATTTTTTTTGCTCCTCGCATTTTTCACACCTTTTCATGCTCCTGGTCTTTCTTTTTTTTTTTTTTTTTTTTTGCTCCTCGCATTTTTCACAACTTTTCATGCTCGTCGCATTTTTCACACCTTTTCATGCTCCTCGCATTTTTCACACCTCTTCATGCTCCTCACATTTTTCACCACTTTTCATGCTCGTTGCATTTTTCACACCTTTTCATGCTCCTCGCTTTTTTCACACCTCTTCATGCTCCTCACATTTTTCACCACTTTTCATGCTCGTCGCATTTTTCACACCTTTTCATGCTCCTGGTCTTTTTTTTTTTTTTTTTTTTTTTGCTCCTCACATTTTTCACACCTTTTCATGCTCCTGGTCTTTCTTTCTTTCTTTTTTTTATTTTTTTTGCTCCTCGCATTTTTCACACCTTTTCATGCTCCTGGTCTTTCTTTTTTTTTTTTTTTTTTTTGCTCCTCGCATTTTTCACACCTTTTCATGCTCCTGGTCTTTCTTTTTTTTTTTTTTTTTTTTTGCTACTCGCATTTTTCACAACTTTTCATGCTCCTCGCATTTTTCACACCTTTTCATGCTCCTCGCATTTTTCACACCTCTTCATGCTCCTCACATTTTTCACCACTTTTCATGTTCGTCGCATTTTTCACACCTTTTCATGCTCCTGGTCTTTGTTTTTTTTTTTTTTGCTCCCCGCATTTTTCACACCTGTTAATGCTCCTGGTCTTCCTTTTTTTTTTTTTGCTCCTCGCATTTTTCACACATTTTCATACTCCTGGTCTTTTTTTTTTTTGCTCCTCGCATTTTTCACACATTTTATGCTCCTGGTCTTTTTTTTTTTTTTTTTTTTGCTCCTCGCATTTTTCACACATTTTCATGCTCCTGGTCTTTTTTTTTTTTTTTGCTCCTCGAATTTTTCACACCTTTTCATGCTCCTCGCATTTTTCACATCTCTTCATGCTCGTCGCATTTTTCACACCTTTTCATGCTCCTCGCATTTTTCACATTTCTTCATGCTCCTCACATTTTTCACCACTTTTCATGCTCGTTGCATTTTTCACACCTTTTCATGCTCCTCGCTTTTTTCACACCTCTTCATGCTCCTCACATTTTTCACCACTTTTCATGCTCGTCGCATTTTTCACACCTTTTCATGCTCCTGGTCTTTCTTTTTTTTTTTTTTTTTTTTGCTCCTCACATTTTTCACAGCTTTTCATGCTCCTGGTCTTTCTTTCTTTCTTTTTTTTATTTTTTTTGCTCCTCGCATTTTTCACACCTTTTCATGCTCCTGGTCTTTCTTTTTTTTTTTTTTTTTTTTTGCTCCTCGCATTTTTCACACCTTTTCATGCTCCTGGTCTTTCTTTCTTTCTTTTTTTTATTTTTTTTGCTCCTCGCATTTTTCACACCTTTTCATGCTCCTGGTCTTTCTTTTTTTTTTTTTTTTTTTTGCTCCTCGCATTTTTCACAACTTTTCATGCTCGTCGCATTTTTCACACCTTTTCATGCTCCTCGCATTTTTCACACCTCTTCATGCTCCTCACATTTTTCACCACTTTTCATGCTCGTCGCATTTTTCACACCTTTTCATGCTCCTGGTCTTTGTTTTTTTTTTTTTTGCTCCCCGCATTTTTCACACCTGTTAATGCTCCTGGTCTTTCTTTTTTTTTTTTTGCTCCTCGCATTTTTCACACCTTTTCATGCTCCTGGTCTTTCTTTTTTTTTTTTTTTTTTTGCTCCTCGCATTTTTCACACCTTTTCATGCTCCTGGTCTTTCTTTCTTTCTTTTTTCTATTTTTTTTGCTCCTCGCATTTTTCACACCTTTTCATGCTCCTGGTCTTTCTTTTTTTTTTTTTTTTTTTTTGCTCCTCGCATTTTTCACAACTTTTCATGCTCGTCGCATTTTTCACACCTTTTCATGCTCCTCGCATTTTTCACACCTCTTCATGCTCCTCACATTTTTCACCACTTTTCATGCTCGTTGCATTTTTCACACCTTTTCATGCTCCTCGCTTTTTTCACACCTCTTCATGCTCCTCACATTTTTCACCACTTTTCATGCTCGTCGCATTTTTCACACCTTTTCATGCTCCTGGTCTTTCTTTTTTTTTTTTTTTTTTTTGCTCCTCACATTTTTCACACCTTTTCATGCTCCTGGTCTTTCTTTCTTTCTTTTTTTTATTTTTTTTGCTCCTCGCATTTTTCACACCTTTTCATGCTCCTGGTCTTTCTTTTTTTTTTTTTTTTTTTTTGCTCCTCGCATTTTTCACACCTTTTCATGCTCCTGGTCTTTCTTTCTTTCTTTTTTTTTTTTTTTTTGCTCCTCGCATTTTTCACACCTTTTCATGCTCCTGGTCTTTGTTTTTTTTTTTTTTTTTTTTTTGCTCCTCGCATTTTTCACAACTTTTCATGCTCGTCGCATTTTTCACACCTTTTCATGCTCCTCGCATTTTTCACACCTCTTCATGCTCCTCACATTTTTCACCACTTTTCATGTTCGTCGCATTTTTCACACCTTTTCATGCTCCTGGTCTTTGTTTTTTTTTTTTTTGCTCCCCGCATTTTTCACACCTGTTAATGCTCCTGGTCTTCCTTTTTTTTTTTTTGCTCCTCGCATTTTTCACACATTTTATGCTCCTGGTCTTTTTTTTTTTTTTTTTTTTTGCTCCTCGCATTTTTCACAACTTTTCATGCTCGTCGCATTTTTCACACCTTTTCATGCTCCTCGCTTTTTTCACACCTCTTCATGCTCCTCACATTTTTCACCACTTTTCATGCTCGTCGCATTTTTCACACCTTTTCATGCTCCTGGTCTTTCTTTTTTTTTTTTTTTTTTTTTGCTCCTCGCATTTTTCACAACTTTTCATGCTCGTCGCATTTTTCACACCTTTTCATGCTCCTCGCATTTTTCACACCTCTTCATGCTCCTCACATTTTTCACCACTTTTCATGCTCGTTGCATTTTTCACACCTTTTCATGCTCCTCGCTTTTTTCACACCTCTTCATGCTCCTCACATTTTTCTCCACTTTTCATGCTCGTCGCATTTTTCACACCTTTTCATGCTCCTGGTCTTTCTTTTTTTTTTTTTTTTTTTTGCTCCTCACATTTTTCACACCTTTTCATGCTCCTGGTCTTTCTTTCTTTCTTTTTTTTATTTTTTTTGCTCCTCGCATTTTTCACACCTTTTCATGCTCCTGGTCTTTCTTTTTTTTTTTTTTTTTTTTGCTCCTCGCATTTTTCACACCTTTTCATGCTCCTGGTCTTTCTTTCTTTCTTTTTTTTTTTTTTTTTGCTCCTCGCATTTTTCACACCTTTTCATGCTCCTGGTCTTTCTTTTTTTTTTTTTTTTTTTTGCTCCTCGCATTTTTCACAACTTTTCATGCTCGTCGCATTTTTCACACCTTTTCATGCTCCTCGCATTTTTCACACCTCTTCATGCTCCTCACATTTTTCACCACTTTTCATGTTCGTCGCATTTTTCACACCTTTTCATGCTCCTGGTCTTTGTTTTTTTTTTTTTTGCTCCCCGCATTTTTCACACCTGTTAATGCTCCTGGTCTTCCTTTTTTTTTTTTTGCTCCTCGCATTTTTCACACATTTTATGCTCCTGGTCTTTTTTTTTTTTTTTTTTTTGCTCCTCGCTTTTTTCACACATTTTCATACTCCTGGTCTTTTTTTTTTTTGCTCCTCGCATTTTTCACACATTTTATGCTCCTGGTCTTTTTTTTTTTTTTTTTTTTGCTCCTCGCATTTTTCACACATTTTCATGCTCCTGGTCTTTTTTTTTTTTTTTGCTCCTCGAATTTTTCACACCTTTTCATGCTCCTCGCATTTTTCACATCTCTTCATGCTCCTCGCATTTTTCACAACTTTTCATGCTCGTCGCATTTTTCACACCTTTTCATGCTCCTGTTCTTTCTTTTTTTTTTTTTGCTCCTCGCATTTTTCACACCTTTTCATGCTCCTCGCATTTTTCACACCTTTTCATGCTCCTGGTCTTTCTTTCTTTGTTTTTTTTTTTTTTTTGCTCCTCGCATTTTTCACACCTTTTCATGCTCCTGGTCTTTTTTTTTTTTTTTTCTCCTCGCATTTTTCACACCTTTTCATGCTCCTGGTCTTTCTTTTTTTTTTTTTTTTTTTTGCTCCTCGCATTTTTCACAACTTTTCATGCTCGTCGCATTTTTCACACCTTTTCATGCTCCTCGCATTTTTCACACCTCTTCATGCTCCTCACATTTTTCACCACTTTTCATGCTCGTCGCATTTTTCACACCTTTTCATGCTCCTGGTCTTTCTTTCTTTCTTTTTTTTTTTTTTTTTGCTCCCCGCATTTTTCACACCTTTTCATGCTCCTGGTCTTTCTTTTTTTTTTTTTTTTTTTGCTCCTCGCATTTTTCACACCTTTTCATGTTCCTGGTCTTTTTTTTTTTTTTCCTCGCATTTTTCACACCTTTTCATGCTCCTCGCATTTTTCACACCTTTTCATGCTCCTGGCTTTCTTTCTTTCTTTTTTTTTTTTTTTTGCTCCTCGCATTTTTCACACCTTTTCATGCTCCTGGTCTTTTTTTTTTTTTTTTTTGCTCCTCGAATTTTTCACACCTTTTCATGCTCCTCGCATTTTTCACACCTTTTCATGCTCCTGGTCTTTTTTTTTTTTTTTCTCCTCGCATTTTTCACACCTTTTCATGCTCCTGGTCTTTCTTTTTTTTTTTTTTTTTTTTGCTCCTCGCATTTTTCACAACTTTTCATGCTCGTCGCATTTTTCACACCTTTTCATGCTCCTCGCATTTTTCACACCTCTTCATGCTCCTCACATTTTTCACCACTTTTCATGCTCGTCGCATTTTTCACACCTTTTCATGCTCCTGGTCTTTCTTTCTTTCTTTTTTTTTTTTTTTTGCTCCTCGCATTTTTCACACCTTTTCATGCTCCTGGTCTTTCTTTTTTTTTTTTTTTTTTTTGCTCCTCGCATTTTTCACAACTTTTCATGCTCGTCGCATTTTTCACACCTTTTCATGCTCCTCGCATTTTTCACACCTCTTCATGCTCCTCACATTTTTCACCACTTTTCATGCTCGTCGCATTTTTCACACCTTTTCATGCTCCTGGTCTTTGTTTTTTTTTTTTTTGCTCCCCGCATTTTTCACACCTGTTAATGCTCCTGGTCTTTCTTTTTTTTTTTTTTGCTCCTCGCATTTTTCACACCTTTTCATGCTCCTGGTCTTTTTTTTTTTTTTTTTTTTTTTGCTCCTCGCATTTTTCACACCTTTTCATGCTCCTGGTCTTTCTTTCTTTCTTTTTTCTATTTTTTTTGCTCCTCGCATTTTTCACACCTTTTCATGCTCCTGGTCTTTCTTTTTTTTTTTTTTTTTTTTTGCTCCTCGCATTTTTCACAACTTTTCATGCTCGTCGCATTTTTCACACCTTTTCATGCTCCTCGCATTTTTTACACCTCTTCATGCTCCTCACATTTTTCACCACTTTTCATGCTCGTTGCATTTTTCACACCTTTTCATGCTCCTCGCTTTTTTCACACCTCTTCATGCTCCTCACATTTTTCACCACTTTTCATGCTCGTCGCATTTTTCACACCTTTTCATGCTCCTGGTCTTTTTTTTTTTTTTTTTTTTTTTGCTCCTCACATTTTTCACACCTTTTCATGCTCCTGGTCTTTCTTTCTTTCTTTTTTTTATTTTTTTTGCTCCTCGCATTTTTCACACCTTTTCATGCTCCTGGTCTTTCTTTTTTTTTTTTTTTTTTTGCTCCTCGCATTTTTCACACCTTTTCATGCTCCTGGTCTTTCTTTCTTTCTTTTTTTTTTTTTTTTTGCTCCTCGCATTTTTCACACCTTTTCATGCTCCTGGTCTTTCTTTTTTTTTTTTTTTTTTTTGCTACTCGCATTTTTCACAACTTTTCATGCTCGTCGCATTTTTCACACCTTTTCATGCTCCTCGCATTTTTCACACCTCTTCATGCTCCTCACATTTTTCACCACTTTTCATGTTCGTCGCATTTTTCACCCCTTTTCATGCTCCTGGTCTTTGTTTTTTTTTTTTTTGCTCCCCGCATTTTTCACACCTGTTAATGCTCCTGGTCTTCCTTTTTTTTTTTTTGCTCCTCGCATTTTTCACACATTTTCATACTCCTGGTCTTTTTTTTTTTTGCTCCTCGCATTTTTCACACATTTTATGCTCCTGGTCTTTTTTTTTTTTTTTTTTTTGCTCCTCGCATTTTTCACACATTTTCATGCTCCTGGTCTTTTTTTTTTTTTTTGCTCCTCGATTTTTTCACACCTTTTCATGCTCCTCGCATTTTTCACATCTCTTCATGCTCGTCGCATTTTTCACACCTTTTCATGCTCCTCGCATTTTTCACACTTCTTCATGCTCCTCACATTTTTCACCACTTTTCATGCTCGTTGCATTTTTCACACCTTTTCATGCTCCTCGCTTTTTTCACACCTCTTCATGCTCCTCACATTTTTCACCACTTTTCATGCTCGTCGCATTTTTCACACCTTTTCATGCTCCTGGTCTTTCTTTTTTTTTTTTTTTTTTTTGCTCCTCACATTTTTCACACCTTTTCATGCTCCTGGTCTTTCTTTCTTTCTTTTTTTTATTTTTTTTGCTCCTCGCATTTTTCACACCTTTTCATGCTCCTGGTCTTTCTTTTTTTTTTTTTTTTTTTTTTGCTCCTCGCATTTTTCACACCTTTTCATGCTCCTGGTCTTTCTTTCTTTCTTTTTTTTATTTTTTTTGCTCCTCGCATTTTTCACACCTTTTCATGCTCCTGGTCTTTCTTTTTTTTTTTTTTTTTTTTGCTCCTCGCATTTTTCACAACTTTTCATGCTCGTCGCATTTTTCACACCTTTTCATGCTCCTCGCATTTTTCACACCTCTTCATGCTCCTCACATTTTTCACCACTTTTCATGCTCGTCGCATTTTTCACACCTTTTCATGCTCCTGGTCTTTGTTTTTTTTTTTTTTGCTCCCCGCATTTTTCACACCTGTTAATGCTCCTGGTCTTTCTTTTTTTTTTTTTGCTCCTCGCATTTTTCACACCTTTTCATGCTCCTGGTCTTTCTTTTTTTTTTTTTTTTTTTGCTCCTCGCATTTTTCACACCTTTTCATGCTCCTGGTCTTTCTTTCTTTCTTTTTTCTATTTTTTTTGCTCCTCGCATTTTTCACACCTTTTCATGCTCCTGGTCTTTCTTTTTTTTTTTTTTTTTTTTTGCTCCTCGCATTTTTCACAACTTTTCATGCTCGTCGCATTTTTCACACCTTTTCATGCTCCTCGCATTTTTCACACCTCTTCATGCTCCTCACATTTTTCACCACTTTTCATGCTCGTTGCATTTTTCACACCTTTTCATGCTCCTCGCTTTTTTCACACCTCTTCATGCTCCTCACATTTTTCACCACTTTTCATGCTCGTCGCATTTTTCACACCTTTTCATGCTCCTGGTCTTTCTTTTTTTTTTTTTTTTTTTTGCTCCTCACATTTTTCACACCTTTTCATGCTCCTGGTCTTTCTTTCTTTCTTTTTTTTATTTTTTTTGCTCCTCGCATTTTTCACACCTTTTCATGCTCCTGGTCTTTCTTTTTTTTTTTTTTTTTTTTGCTCCTCGCATTTTTCACACCTTTTCATGCTCCTGGTCTTTCTTTCTTTCTTTTTTTTTTTTTTTTTGCTCCTCGCTTTTTTCACACCTTTTCATGCTCCTGGTCTTTCTTTTTTTTTTTTTTTTTTTTGCTCCTCGCATTTTTCACAACTTTTCATGCTCGTCGCATTTTTCACACCTTTTCATGCTCCTCGCATTTTTCACACCTCTTCATGCTCCTCACATTTTTCACCACTTTTCATGTTCGTCGCATTTTTCACACCTTTTCATGCTCCTGGTCTTTGTTTTTTTTTTTTTTGCTCCCCGCATTTTTCACACCTGTTAATGCTCCTGGTCTTCCTTTTTTTTTTTTTGCTCCTCGCATTTTTCACACATTTTATGCTCCTGGTCTTTTTTTTTTTTTTTTTTTTTGCTCCTCGCTTTTTTCACACTTTTTCATTCTCCTGGTTTTTTTTTTTTTTGCTCCTCGCATTTTTCACACATTTTATGCTCCTGGTCTTTTTTTTTTTTTTTTTTTTTTGCTCCTCGCATTTTTCACACATTTTCATGCTCCTGGTCTTTTTTTTTTTTTTTGCTCCTCGAATTTTTCACACCTTTTCATGCTCCTCGCATTTTTCACATCTCTTCATGCTCCTCGCATTTTTCACAACTTTTCATGCTCGTCGCATTTTTCACACCTTTTCATGCTCCTGGTCTTTCTTTTTTTTTTTTTGCTCCTCGCATTTTTCACACCTTTTCATGTTCCTGGTCTTTTTTTTTTTTTTTTTGCTCCTCGCATTTTTCACACCTTTTCATACTCCTGGTCTTTCTTTTTTTTTTTTGCTCCTCGCATTTTTCACACCTTTTCATGCTCCTGGTCTTTCTTTTTTTTTTTGCTCCTCGCATTTTTCACACCTTTTCATGCTCCTGGTCTTTCTTTTTTTTTTTTTGCTCCTCGCATTTTTCTCCCCTTTTCATGTTCCTGGTCTTTTTTTTTTTTTTTTTTGCTCCTCGCATTTTTCACACATTTTCATACTCCTGGTCTTTTTTTTTTTTTTTTTGCTCCTCGCATTTTTCACACCTTTTCATGCTCCTGGTCTTTCTTTTTTTTTTTTTTTTTTTTTTGCTCCTCGCATTTTTCACACCTTTTCATGCTCCTGGTCTTTCTTTCTTTCTTTTTTTTATTTTTTTTGCTCCTCGCATTTTTCACACCTTTTCATGCTCCTGGTCTTTCTTTTTTTTTTTTTGCTCCTCGCATTTTTCACACATTTTCATACTCCTGGTCTTTTTTTTTTTTTTTTTGCTCCTCGCATTTTTCACACATTTTCATACTCCTGGTCTTTTTTTTTTTTTTTTTGCTCCTCGCATTTTTCACACCTTTTCCTGCTCCTGGTCTTTTTTTTTTTTTTTTTTTTTTTTTGCTCCTCGCATTTTTCACAACTTTTCATGCTCGTCGCATTTTTCACACCTTTCCATGCTCCTCGCATTTTTCACAACTCTTCAGGCTCCTCACATTTTTCACCACTTTTCATGCTCGTCGCATTTTTCACACCTTTTCATGCTCCTGGTCTTTGTTTTTTTTTTTTTTGCTCCCCGCATTTTTCACACCTGTTAATGCTCCTGGTCTTTCTTTTTTTTTTTTTGTTCCTCGCATTTTTCACACCTTTTCATGTTCCTGGTCTTTTTTTTTTTTTTTTTCCTCGCATTTTTCACACCTTTTCATGCTCCTGGTCTTTTTTTTTTTTTTCTCCTCGCATTTTTCACACCTTTTCTTGCTCCTGGTCTTTTTTTTTTTTTTTGCTCCTCGCATTTTTCACACCTTTTCATGCTCCTCGCATTTTTCACACCTTTTCATGCTCCTGGTCTTTCTTTCTTTCTTTTTTTTTTTTTTTGCTCCTCGCATTTTTCACACCTTTTCATGCTCCTGGTCTTTTTTTTTTTTTTTTTTCCTCGCATTTTTCTCACCTTTTCTTGCTCCTGGTCTTTTTTTTTTTTTTTTTGCTCCTCGCATTTTTCACACCTTTTCATCCTCCTCGCATTTTTCACACCTTTTCATGCTCCTCGCATTTTTCACAACTTTTCATGCTCATCACATTTTTCACACCTTTTCATGCTCCTGGTCTTTCTTTTTTTTTTTTTGCTCCTCGCATTTTTCACACCTTTTCATGCTCCTTGCATTTTTCACACCTTTTCATGCTCCTGGTCTTTCTTTTTTTTTTTTTGCTCCTCGCATTTTTCACACCTTTTCATGTTCCTGGTCTTTTTTTTTTTTTTTTTGCTCCTCGCATTTTTCACACCTTTTCATACTCCTGGTCTTTCTTTTTTTTTTTTGCTCCTCGCATTTTTCACACCTTTTCATGCTCCTGGTCTTTCTTTTTTTTTTTGCTCCTCGCATTTTTCACACCTTTTCATGCTCCTGGTCTTTCTTTTTTTTTTTGCTCCTCGCATTTTTCACACCTTTTCATACTCCTGGTCTTTCTTTTTTTTTTTTGCTCCTCGCATTTTTCACACCTTTTCATGCTCCTGGTCTTTCTTTTTTTTTTTGCTCCTCGCATTTTTCACACCTTTTCATGCTCCTGGTCTTTCTTTCTTTCTTTTTTTTATTTTTTTTGCTCCTCGCATTTTTCACACCTTTTCATGTTCCTGGTCTTTTTTTTTTTTTTTGCTCCTCGCATTTTTCACACCTTTTCATGCTCCTCGCATTTTTCACACCTCTTCATGCTCCTCGCATTTTTCACAACTTTTCATGCTCGTCGCATTTTTCACACCTTTTCATGCTCCTGGTCTTTGTTTTTTTTTTTTTTGCTCCCCGCATTTTTCACACCTTTTAATGCTCCTGGTCTTTCTTTTTTTTTTTTTTTTTTTGCTCCTCGCATTTTTCACACCTTTTCATGCTCCTGGTCTTTTTTTTTTTTTTTTTTCCTCGCATTTTTCACACCTTTTCATGCTCCTGGTCTTTTTTTTTTTTTTCTCCTCGCATTTTTCACACCTTTTCATGCTCCTGGTCTTTTTTTTTTTTTTTTTTGCTCCTCGCATTTTTCACACCTTTTCATCCTCCTCGCATTTTTCACACCTTTTCATGCTCCTCGCATTTTTCACAACTTTTCATGCTCATCGCATTTTTCACACCTTTTCATGCTCCTGGTCTTTCTTTCTTTCTTTTTTTTTTTTTTTTTGCTCCTCGCATTTTTCACACCTTTTCATGTTCTTGGTCTTTTTTTTTTTTTGCTCCTCGCATTTTTCACACATTTTCATGCTCCTGGTCTTTCTTTTTTTTTTTTTTTTTTTTTTGCTCCTCGCATTTTTCACAACTTTTCATGCTCGTCGCATTTTTCACACCTTTTCATGCTCCTCGCATTTTTCACACCTCTTCATGCTCCTCACATTTTTCACCACTTTTCATGCTCGTCGCATTTTTCACACCTTTTCATGCTCCTCGCATTTTTCACACCTCTTCATGCTCCTCACATTTTTCACCACTTTTCATGCTCGTCGCATTTTTCACACCTTTTCATGCTCCTGGTCTTTCTTTTTTTTTTTTTTTTTATTGCTCCTCACATTTTTCACACCTTTTCATGCTCCTGGTCTTTCTTTCTTTCTTTTTTTTATTTTTTTTGCTCCTCGCATTTTTCACACCTTTTCATGCTCCTGGTATTTCTTTTTTTTTTTTTTTTTTTTGCTCCTCGCATTTTTCACACCTTTTCATGCTCCTGGTCTTTCTTTCTTTCTTTTTTTTATTTTTTTTGCTCCTCGCATTTTTCACACCTTTTCATGCTCCTGGTCTTTCTTTTTTTTTTTTTTTTTTTTGCTCCTCGCATTTTTCACAACTTTTCATGCTCGTCGCATTTTTCACACCTTTTCATGCTCCTCGCATTTTTCACACCTCTTCATGCTCCTCACATTTTTCACCACTTTTCATGTTCGTCGCATTTTTCACACCTTTTCATGCTCCTGGTCTTTGTTTTTTTTTTTTTTTGCTCCCCGCATTTTTCACACCTGTTAATGCTCCTGGTCTTCCTTTTTTTTTTTTTGCTCCTCGCATTTTTCACACCTTTTCATGTTCCTGGTCTTTTTTTTTTTTTCCACGCATTTTTCACACCTTTTCATGCTCCTCGCATTTTTCACACCTTTTCATGCTCCTGGCTTTCTTTCTTTCTTTTTTTTTTTTTTTTGCTCCTCGCATTTTTCACACATTTTATGCTCCTGGTCTTTTTTTTTTTTTTTTTTTTTGCTCCTCGCATTTTTCACACATTTTCATGCTCCTGGTCTTTTTTTTTTTTTTTGCTCCTTGAATTTTTCACACCTTTTCATGCTCCTCGCATTTTTCACATCTCTTCATGCTCCTCGCATTTTTCACAACTTTTCATGCTCGTCGCATTTTTCACACCTTTTCATGCTCCTGGTCTTTCTTTTTTTTTTTTTGCTCCTCGCATTTTTCACACCTTTTCATGTTCCTGGTCTTTTTTTTTTTTTTTTTGCTCCTCGCATTTTTCACACATTTTCATACTCCTGGTCTTTTTTTTTTTTTTTTTGCTCCTCGCATTTTTCACACCTTTTAATGCTCCTGGTCTTTCTTTTTTTTTTTTTTTTTTTGCTCCTCACATTTTTCACAACTTTTCATGCTCGTCGCATTTTTCACACCTTTTCATGCTCCTCGCATTTTTCACACCTCTTCATGCTCCTCACATTTTTCACCACTTTTCATGCTCGTCGCATTTTTCACACCTTTTCATGCTCCTCGCATTTTTCACACCTCTTCATGCTCCTCACATTTTTCACCACTTTTCATGCTCGTCGCATTTTTCACACCTTTTCATGCTCCTGGTCTTTCTTTTTTTTTTTTTTTTTTTTGCTCCTCACATTTTTCACACCTTTTCATGCTCCTGGTCTTTCTTTCTTTCTTTTTTTTATTTTTTTTGCTCCTCGCATTTTTCACACCTTTTCATGTTCCTGGTCTTTCTTTTTTTTTTTTTTTTTTTTGCTCCTCGCATTTTTCACACCTTTTCATGCTCCTGGTCTTTCTTTCTTTCTTTTTTTTATTTTTTTTGCTCCTCGCATTTTTCACACCTTTTCATGCTCCTGGTCTTTCTTTTTTTTTTTTTTTTTTTTGCTCCTCGCATTTTTCACAACTTTTCATGCTCGTCGCATTTTTCACACCTTTTCATGCTCCTGGTCTTTGTTTTTTTTTTTTTTGCTCCCCGCATTTTTCACACCTGTTAATGCTCCTGGTCTTCCTTTTTTTTTTTTTGCTCCTCGCATTTTTCACACCTTTTCATGTTCCTGGTCTTTTTTTTTTTTTCCACGCATTTTTCACACCTCTTCATGCTCCTCACATTTTTCACCACTTTTCATGTTCGTCGCATTTTTCACACCTTTTCATGCTCCTGGTCTTTTTTTTTTTTTTTTTTGCTCCCCGCATTTTTCACACCTGTTAATGCTCCTGGTCTTCCTTTTTTTTTTTTTGCTCCTCGCATTTTTCACACCTTTTCATGTTCCTGGTCTTTTTTTTTTTTTCCACGCATTTTTCACACCTTTTCATGCTCCTCGAATTTTTCACACCTTTTCATGCTCCTGGCTTTCTTTCTTTCTTTTTTTTTTTTTTTTGCTCCTCGCATTTTTCACACATTTTATGCTCCTGGTCTTTTTTTTTTTTTTTTTTTTGCTCCTCGCATTTTTCACACATTTTCATGCTCCTGGTCTTTTTTTTTTTTTTTGCTCCTCGAATTTTTCACACCTTTTCATGCTCCTCGCATTTTTCACATCTCTTCATGCTCCTCGCATTTTTCACAACTTTTCATGCTCGTCGCATTTTTCACACCTTTTCATGCTCCTGGTCTTTCTTTTTTTTTTTTTGCTCCTCGCATTTTTCACACCTTTTCATGTTCCTGGTCTTTTTTTTTTTTTTTTTGCTCCTCGCATTTTTCACACATTTTCATACTCCTGGTCTTTTTTTTTTTTTTTTTGCTCCTCGCATTTTTCACACCTTTTCATGCTCCTGGTCTTTCTTTTTTTTTTTGCTCCTCGCATTTTTCACACCTTTTCATGCTCCTGGTCTTTCTTTCTTTCTTTTTTTTATTTTTTTTGCTCCTCGCATTTTTCACACCTTTTCATGTTCCTGGTCTTTTTTTTTTTTTTTGCTCCTCGCATTTTTCACACCTTTTCATGCTCCTCGCATTTTTCACACCTCTTCATGCTCCTCGCATTTTTCACTACTTTTCATGCTCGTCGCATTTTTCACACCTTTTCATGCTCCTGGTCTTTGTTTTTTTTTTTTTTGCTCCCCGCATTTTTCACACCTTTTAATGCTCCTGGTCTTTCTTTTTTTTTTTTTTTTTTTTGCTCCTCGCATTTTTCACACCTTTTCATGCTCCTGGTCTTTTTTTTTTTTTTTTTTCCTCGCATTTTTCACACCTTTTCATGCTCCTGGTCTTTTTTTTTTTTTTCTCCTCGCATTTTTCACACCTTTTCATGCTCCTGGTCTTTTTTTTTTTTTTTTTGCTCCTCGCATTTTTCACACCTTTTCATCCTCCTCGCATTTTTCACACCTTTTCATGCTCCTCGCATTTTTCACAACTTTTCATGCTCATCGCATTTTTCACACCTTTTCATGCTCCTGGTCTTTCTTTCTTTCTTTTTTTTTTTTTTTTTGCTCCTCGCATTTTTCACACCTTTTCATGTTCTTGGTCTTTTTTTTTTTTTTTTTTTTTGCTCCTCGCATTTTTCACACATTTTCATGCTCCTGGTCTTTCTTTTTTTTTTTTTTTTTTTTTGCTCCTCGCATTTTTCACAACTTTTCATGCTCGTCGCATTTTTCACACCTCTTCATGCTCCTCACATTTTTCACCACTTTTCATGCTCGTCGCATTTTTCACACCTTTTCATGCTCCTGGTCTTTCTTTTTTTTTTTTTTTTTTTTGCTCCTCACATTTTTCACACCTTTTCATGCTCCTGGTCTTTCTTTCTTTCTTTTTTTTATTTTTTTTGCTCCTCGCATTTTTCACACCTTTTCATGCTCCTGGTCTTTCTTTTTTTTTTTTTTTTTTTTGCTCCTCGCATTTTTCACACCTTTTCATGCTCCTGGTCTTTCTTTCTTTCTTTTTTTTATTTTTTTTGCTCCTCGCATTTTTCACACCTTTTCATGCTCCTGGTCTTTCTTTTTTTTTTTTTTTTTTTTTGCTCCTCGCATTTTTCACAACTTTTCATGCTCGTCGCATTTTTCACACCTTTTCATGCTCCTCGCATTTTTCACACCTCTTCATGCTCCTCACATTTTTCACCACTTTTCATGCTCGTCGCATTTTTCACACCTTTTCATGCTCCTCGCATTTTTCACACCTCTTCATGCTCCTCACATTTTTCACCACTTTTCATGCTCGTCGCATTTTTCACACCTTTTCATGCTCCTGGTCTTTCTTTTTTTTTTTTTTTTTTTTGCTCCTCACATTTTTCACACCTTTTCATGCTCCTGGTCTTTCTTTCTTTCTTTTTTTTATTTTTTTTGCTCCTCGCATTTTTCACACCTTTTCATGCTCCTGGTCTTTCTTTTTTTTTTTGCTCCTCGCATTTTTCACACCTTTTCATGCTCCTGGTCTTTCTTTCTTTCTTTTTTTTATTTTTTTTGCTCCTCGCATTTTTCACACCTTTTCATGTTCCTGGTCTTTTTTTTTTTTTTTGCTCCTCGCATTTTTCACACCTTTTCATGCTCCTCGCATTTTTCACACCTCTTCATGCTCCTCGCATTTTTCACTACTTTTCATGCTCGTCGCATTTTTCACACCTTTTCATGCTCCTGGTCTTTGTTTTTTTTTTTTTTTGCTCCCCGCATTTTTCACACCTTTTAATGCTCCTGGTCTTTCTTTTTTTTTTTTTTTTTTTGCTCCTCGCATTTTTCACACCTTTTCATGCTCCTGGTCTTTTTTTTTTTTTTTTTTCCTCGCATTTTTCACACCTTTTCATGCTCCTGGTCTTTTTTTTTTTTTTCTCCTCGCATTTTTCACACCTTTTCATGCTCCTGGTCTTTTTTTTTTTTTTTTTTGCTCCTCGCATTTTTCACACCTTTTCATCCTCCTCGCATTTTTCACACCTTTTCATGCTCCTCGCATTTTTCACAACTTTTCATGCTCATCGCATTTTTCACACCTTTTCATGCTCCTGGTCTTTCTTTCTTTCTTTCTTTTTTTTTTTTTGCTCCTCGCATTTTTCACACCTTTTCATGTTCTTGGTCTTTTTTTTTTTTTTTTTTTTTGCTCCTCGCTTTTTTCACACATTTTCATGCTCCTGGTCTTTCTTTTTTTTTTTTTTTTTTTTTGCTCCTCGCATTTTTCACAACTTTTCATGCTCGTCGTATTTTTCACACCTCTTCATGCTCCTCACATTTTTCACCACTTTTCATGCTCGTCGCATTTTTCACACCTTTTCATGCTCCTGGTCTTTCTTTTTTTTTTTTTTTTTTTTTGCTCCTCACATTTTTCACACCTTTTCATGCTCCTGGTCTTTCTTTCTTTCTTTTTTTTATTTTTTTTGCTCCTCGCATTTTTCACACCTTTTCATGCTCCTGGTCTTTCTTTTTTTTTTTTTTTTTTTTGCTCCTCGCATTTTTCACACCTTTTCATGCTCCTGGTCTTTCTTTCTTTCTTTTTTTTATTTTTTTTGCTCCTCGCATTTTTCACACCTTTTCATGCTCCTGGTCTTTCTTTTTTTTTTTTTTTTTTTTGCTCCTCGCATTTTTCACAACTTTTCATGCTCGTCGCATTTTTCACACCTTTTCATGCTCCTCGCATTTTTCACACCTCTTCATGCTCCTCACATTTTTCACCACTTTTCATGTTCGTCGCATTTTTCACACCTTTTCATGCTCCTGGTCTTTGTTTTTTTTTTTTTTTGCTCCCCGCATTTTTCACACCTGTTAATGCTCCTGGTCTTCCTTTTTTTTTTTTTGCTCCTCGCATTTTTCACACCTTTTCATGTTCCTGGTCTTTTTTTTTTTTTCCACGCATTTTTCACACCTTTTCATGCTCCTCGAATTTTTCACACCTTTTCATGCTCCTGGCTTTCTTTCTTTCTTTTTTTTTTTTTTTTGCTCCTCGCATTTTTCACACATTTTATGCTCCTGGTCTTTTTTTTTTTTTTTTTTTTGCTCCTCGCATTTTTCACACATTTTCATGCTCCTGGTCTTTTTTTTTTTTTTTGCTCCTCGAATTTTTCACACCTTTTCATGCTCCTCGCATTTTTCACATCTCTTCATGCTCCTCGCATTTTTCACAACTTTTCATGCTCGTCGCATTTTTCACACCTTTTCATGCTCCTGGTCTTTCTTTTTTTTTTTTTGCTCCTCGCATTTTTCACACCTTTTCATGTTCCTGGTCTTTTTTTTTTTTTTTTTGCTCCTCGCATTTTTCACACATTTTCCTTCTCCTGGTCTTTTTTTTTTTTTTTTTTTCTCCTCGCATTTTTCACACCTTTTCATGCTCCTGGTCTTTCTTTTTTTTTTTGCTCCTCGCATTTTTCACACCTTTTCATGCTCCTGGTCTTTCTTTCTTTCTTTTTTTTATTTTTTTTGCTCCTCGCATTTTTCACACCTTTTCATGTTCCTGGTCTTTTTTTTTTTTTTTTGCTCCTCGCATTTTTCACACCTTTTCATGCTCCTCGCATTTTTCACACCTCTTCATGCTCCTCGCATTTTTCTCTACTTTTCATGCTCGTCGCATTTTTCACACCTTTTCATGCTCCTGGTCTTTGTTTTTTTTTTTTTTGCTCCCCGCATTTTTCACACCTTTTAATGCTCCTGGTCTTTCTTTTTTTTTTTTTTTTTTTGCTCCTCGCATTTTTCACACCTTTTCATGCTCCTGGTCTTTTTTTTTTTTTTTTTCCTCGCATTTTTCACACCTTTTCATGCTCCTGGTCTTTTTTTTTTTTTTCTCCTCGCATTTTTCACACCTTTTCATGCTCCTGGTCTTTTTTTTTTTTTTTTTGCTCCTCGCATTTTTCACACCTTTTCATCCTCCTCGCATTTTTCACACCTTTTCATGCTCCTCGCATTTTTCACAACTTTTCATGCTCATCGCATTTTTCACACCTTTTCATGCTCCTGGTCTTTCTTTCTTTCTTTTTTTTTTTTTTTTTGCTCCTCGCATTTTTCACTCCTTTTCATTTTCTTGGTCTTTTTTTTTTTTTTTTTTTTTTGCTCCTCGCATTTTTCACACCTTTTCATGCTCCTGGTCTTTCTTTTTTTTTTTTTTTTTTTTTGCTCCTCGCATTTTTCACAACTTTTCATGCTCGTCGCATTTTTCACACCTTTTCATGCTCCTCGCATTTTTCACACCTCTTCATGCTCCTCACATTTTTCACCACTTTTCATGCTCGTCGCATTTTTCACACCTTTTCATGCTCCTCGCATTTTTCACACCTCTTCATGCTCCTCACATTTTTCACCACTTTTCATGCTCGTCGCATTTTTCACACCTTTTCATGCTCCTGGTCTTTCTTTTTTTTTTTTTTTTTTTTGCTCCTCACATTTTTCACACCTTTTCATGCTCCTGGTCTTTCTTTCTTTCTTTTTTTTATTTTTTTTGCTCCTCGCATTTTTCACACCTTTTCATGCTCCTGGTCTTTCTTTTTTTTTTTTTTTTTTTTGCTCCTCGCATTTTTCACACCTTTTCATGCTCCTGGTCTTTCTTTTTTTTATTTTTTTTGCTCCTCGCATTTTTCACACCTTTTCATGCTCCTGGTCTTTCTTTTTTTTTTTTTTTTTTTTGCTCCTCGCATTTTTCACAACTTTTCATGCTCGTCGCATTTTTCACACCTTTTCATGCTCCTCGCATTTTTCACACCTCTTCATGCTCCTCACATTTTTCACCACTTTTCATGTTCGTCGCATTTTTCACACCTTTTCATGCTCCTGGTCTTTGTTTTTTTTTTTTTTGCTCCCCGCATTTTTCACACCTGTTAATGCTCGTGGTCTTCCTTTTTTTTTTTTTGCTCCTCGCATTTTTCACACCTTTTCATGTTCCTGGTCTTTTTTTTTTTTTCCACGCATTTTTCACACCTTTTCATGCTCCTCGCATTTTTCACACCTTTTCATGCTCCTGGCTTTCTTTCTTTCTTTTTTTTTTTTTTTTGCTCCTCGCATTTTTCACACATTTTTTGCTCCTGGTCTTTTTTTTTTTTTTTTTTTTTTTGCTCCTCGCATTTTTCACACTTTTTCATGCTCCTGGTCTTTTTTTTTTTTTTTGCTCCTCGAATTTTTCACACCTTTTCATGCTCCTCGCATTTTTCACATCTCTTCATGCTCCTCGCATTTTTCACAACTTTTCATGCTCGTCGCATTTTTCACACCTTTTCATGCTCCTGGTCTTTCTTTTTTTTTTTTTGCTCCTCGCATTTTTCACACCTTTTCATGTTCCTGGTCTTTTTTTTTTTTTTTTTGCTCCTCGCATTTTTCACACATTTTCATACTCCTGGTCTTTTTTTTTTTTGCTCCTCGCATTTTTCACACCTTTTAATGCTCCTGGTCTTTCTTTTTTTTTTTTTTTTTTTTTGCTCCTCGCATTTTTCACAACTTTTCATGCTCGTCGCATTTTTCACACCTTTTCATGCTCCTCGCATTTTTCACACCTCTTCATGCTCCTCACATTTTTCACCACTTTTCATGCTCGTCGCATTTTTCACACCTTTTCATGCTCCTCGCATTTTTCACACCTCTTCATGCTCCTCACATTTTTCACCACTTTTCATGCTCGTCGCATTTTTCACACCTTTTCATGCTCCTGGTCTTTCTTTTTTTTTTTTTTTTTTTTGCTCCTCACATTTTTCACACCTTTTCATGCTCCTGGTCTTTCTTTCTTTCTTTTTTTTATTTTTTTTGCTCCTCGCATTTTTCACCCCTTTTCATGTTCCTGGTCTTTCTTTTTTTTTTTTTTTTTTTTGCTCCTCGCATTTTTCACACCTTTTCATGCTCCTGGTCTTTCTTTCTTTCTTTTTTTTATTTTTTTTGCTCCTCGCATTTTTCACACCTTTTCATGCTCCTGGTCTTTCTTTTTTTTTTTTTTTTTTTTGCTCCTCGCATTTTTCACAACTTTTCATGCTCGTCGCATTTTTCACACCTTTTCATGCTCCTCGCATTTTTCACACCTCTTCATGCTCCTCACATTTTTCACCACTTTTCATGTTCGTCGCATTTTTCACACCTTTTCATGCTCCTGGTCTTTGTTTTTTTTTTTTTTGCTCCCCGCATTTTTCACACCTGTTAATGCTCCTGGTCTTCCTTTTTTTTTTTTTGCTCCTCGCATTTTTCACACCTTTTCATGTTCCTGGTCTTTTTTTTTTTTTCCACGCATTTTTCACACCTTTTCATGCTCCTCGAATTTTTCACACCTTTTCATGCTCCTGGCTTTCTTTCTTTCTTTTTTTTTTTTTTTTGCTCCTCGCATTTTTCACACATTTTATGCTCCTGGTCTTTTTTTTTTTTTTTTTTTTGCTCCTCGCATTTTTCACACATTTTCATGCTCCTGGTCTTTTTTTTTTTTTTTGC
The DNA here is from genome assembly GCF_910594005.1 of Cervus elaphus. NCBI lineage: Eukaryota > Metazoa > Chordata > Mammalia > Artiodactyla > Cervidae > Cervus > Cervus elaphus. The sequence goes on along the minus strand of NW_025316716.1, from coordinate 322,024 downwards.
TCCTCGAATTTTTCACACCTTTTCATGCTCCTCGCATTTTTCACATCTCTTCATGCTCCTCGCATTTTTCACAACTTTTCATGCTCGTCGCATTTTTCACACCTTTTCATGCTCCTGGTCTTTCTTTTTTTTTTTTTGCTCCTCGCATTTTTCACACCTTTTCATGTTCCTGGTCTTTTTTTTTTTTTTTTTGCTCCTCGCATTTTTCACACATTTTCATACTCCTGGTCTTTTTTTTTTTTTTTTTGCTCCTCGCATTTTTCACACCTTTTCATGCTCCTGGTCTTTCTTTTTTTTTTTGCTCCTCGCATTTTTCACACCTTTTCATGCTCCTGGTCTTTCTTTCTTTCTTTTTTTTATTTTTTTTGCTCCTCGCATTTTTCACACCTTTTCATGTTCCTGGTCTTTTTTTTTTTTTTTGCTCCTCGCATTTTTCACACCTTTTCATGCTCCTCGCATTTTTCACACCTCTTCATGCTCCTCGCATTTTTCACTACTTTTCATGCTCGTCGCATTTTTCACACCTTTTCATGCTCCTGGTCTTTGTTTTTTTTTTTTTTGCTCCCCGCATTTTTCACACCTTTTAATGCTCCTGGTCTTTCTTTTTTTTTTTTTTTTTTTGCTCCTCGCATTTTTCACACCTTTTCATGCTCCTGGTCTTTTTTTTTTTTTTTTTTCCTCGCATTTTTCACACCTTTTCATGCTCCTGGTCTTTTTTTTTTTTTTCTCCTCGCATTTTTCACACCTTTTCATGCTCCTGGTCTTTTTTTTTTTTTTTTTGCTCCTCGCATTTTTCACACCTTTTCATCCTCCTCGCATTTTTCACACCTTTTCATGCTCCTCGCATTTTTCACAACTTTTCATGCTCATCGCATTTTTCACACCTTTTCATGCTCCTGGTCTTTCTTTCTTTCTTTTTTTTTTTTTTTTTGCTCCTCGCATTTTTCACACCTTTTCATGTTCTTGGTCTTTTTTTTTTTTTTTTTTTTGCTCCTCGCATTTTTCACACATTTTCATGCTCCTGGTCTTTCTTTTTTTTTTTTTTTTTTTTTGCTCCTCGCATTTTTCACAACTTTTCATGCTCGTCGCATTTTTCACACCTTTTCATGCTCCTCGCATTTTTCACACCTCTTCATGCTCCTCACATTTTTCACCACTTTTCATGCTCGTCGCATTTTTCACACCTTTTCATGCTCCTCGCATTTTTCACACCTCTTCATGCTCCTCACATTTTTCACCACTTTTCATGCTCGTCGCATTTTTCACACCTTTTCATGCTCCTGGTCTTTCTTTTTTTTTTTTTTTTTTTTGCTCCTCACATTTTTCACACCTTTTCATGCTCCTGGTCTTTCTTTCTTTCTTTTTTTTATTTTTTTTGCTCCTCGCATTTTTCACACCTTTTCATGCTCCTGGTCTTTCTTTTTTTTTTTTTTTTTTTTGCTCCTCCCATTTTTCACACTTTTTCCTTCTCCTGGTCTTTTTTTTTTTTTTTTTTTTTTTTGCTCCTCGCATTTTTCACAACTTTTCATGCTCGTCGCATTTTTCACACCTTTTCATGCTCCTCGCATTTTTCACACCTCTTCATGCTCCTCACATTTTTCACCACTTTTCATGTTCGTCGCATTTTTCACACCTTTTCATGCTCCTGGTCTTTGTTTTTTTTTTTTTTGCTCCCCGCATTTTTCACACCTGTTAATGCTCCTGGTCTTCCTTTTTTTTTTTTTGCTCCTCGCATTTTTCACACCTTTTCATGTTCCTGGTCTTTTTTTTTTTTTCCACGCATTTTTCACACCTTTTCATGCTCCTCGAATTTTTCACACCTTTTCATGCTCCTGGCTTTCTTTCTTTCTTTTTTTTTTTTTTTTGCTCCTCGCATTTTTCACACATTTTATGCTCCTGGTCTTTTTTTTTTTTTTTTTTTTTGCTCCTCGCATTTTTCACACATTTTCATGCTCCTGGTCTTTTTTTTTTTTTTTGCTCCTCGAATTTTTCACACCTTTTCATGCTCCTCGCATTTTTCACATCTCTTCATGCTCCTCGCATTTTTCACAACTTTTCATGCTCGTCGCATTTTTCACACCTTTTCATGCTCCTGGTCTTTCTTTTTTTTTTTTTGCTCCTCGCATTTTTCACACCTTTTCATGTTCCTGGTCTTTTTTTTTTTTTTTTTTGCTCCTCGCATTTTTCACACATTTTCATACTCCTGGTCTTTTTTTTTTTTTTTTTTCTCCTCGCATTTTTCACACCTTTTCATGCTCCTGGTCTTTCTTTTTTTTTTTGCTCCTCGCATTTTTCACACCTTTTCATGCTCCTGGTCTTTCTTTCTTTCTTTTTTTTATTTTTTTTGCTCCTCGCATTTTTCACACCTTTTCATGTTCCTGGTCTTTTTTTTTTTTTTTGCTCCTCGCATTTTTCACACCTTTTCATGCTCCTCGCATTTTTCACACCTCTTCATGCTCCTCGCATTTTTCACTACTTTTCATGCTCGTCGCATTTTTCACACCTTTTCATGCTCCTGGTCTTTGTTTTTTTTTTTTTTGCTCCCCGCATTTTTCACACCTTTTAATGCTCCTGGTCTTTCTTTTTTTTTTTTTTTTTTTTGCTCCTCGCATTTTTCACACCTTTTCATGCTCCTGGTCTTTTTTTTTTTTTTTTTTCCTCGCATTTTTCACACCTTTTCATGCTCCTGGTCTTTTTTTTTTTTTTCTCCTCGCATTTTTCACACCTTTTCATGCTCCTGGTCTTTTTTTTTTTTTTGCTCCTCGCATTTTTCACACCTTTTCATCCTCCTCGCATTTTTCACACCTTTTCATGCTCCTCGCATTTTTCACAACTTTTCATGCTCATCGCATTTTTCACACCTTTTCATGCTCCTGGTCTTTCTTTCTTTCTTTTTTTTTTTTTTTTTGCTCCTCGCATTTTTCACACCTTTTCATGTTCTTGGTCTTTTTTTTTTTTTTTTTTTTTGCTCCTCGCATTTTTCACACATTTTCATGCTCCTGGTCTTTCTTTTTTTTTTTTTTTTTTTTTGCTCCTCGCATTTTTCACAACTTTTCATGCTCGTCGCATTTTTCACACCTTTTCATGCTCCTCGCATTTTTCACACCTCTTCATGCTCCTCACATTTTTCACCACTTTTCATGCTCGTCGCATTTTTCACACCTTTTCATGCTCCTCGCATTTTTCACACCTCTTCATGCTCCTCACATTTTTCACCACTTTTCATGCTCGTCGCATTTTTCACACCTTTTCATGCTCCTGGTCTTTCTTTTTTTTTTTTTTTTTTTTGCTCCTCACATTTTTCACACCTTTTCATGCTCCTGGTCTTTCTTTCTTTCTTTTTTTTATTTTTTTTGCTCCTCGCATTTTTCACACCTTTTCATGCTCCTGGTCTTTCTTTTTTTTTTTTTTTTTTTTGCTCCTCGCATTTTTCACACCTTTTCATGCTCCTGGTCTTTCTTTCTTTCTTTTTTTTATTTTTTTTGCTCCTCGCATTTTTCACACCTTTTCATGCTCCTGGTCTTTCTTTTTTTTTTTTTTTTTTTTTGCTCCTCGCATTTTTCACAACTTTTCATGCTCGTCGCATTTTTCACACCTTTTCATGCTCCTCGCATTTTTCACACCTCTTCATGCTCCTCACATTTTTCACCACTTTTCATGTTCGTCGCATTTTTCACACCTTTTCATGCTCCTGGTCTTTGTTTTTTTTTTTTTTGCTCCCCGCATTTTTCACACCTGTTAATGCTCCTGGTCTTCCTTTTTTTTTTTTTGCTCCTCGCATTTTTCACACCTTTTCATGTTCCTGGTCTTTTTTTTTTTTTCCACGCATTTTTCACACCTTTTCATGCTCCTCGCATTTTTCACACCTTTTCATGCTCCTGGCTTTCTTTCTTTCTTTTTTTTTTTTTTTTGCTCCTCGCATTTTTCACACATTTTATGCTCCTGGTCTTTTTTTTTTTTTTTTTTTTTTGCTCCTCGCATTTTTCACACATTTTCATGCTCCTGGTCTTTTTTTTTTTTTTTGCTCCTCGAATTTTTCACACCTTTTCATGCTCCTCGCATTTTTCACATCTCTTCATGCTCCTCGCATTTTTCACAACTTTTCATGCTCGTCGCATTTTTCACACCTTTTCATGCTCCTGGTCTTTCTTTTTTTTTTTTTGCTCCTCGCATTTTTCACACCTTTTCATGTTCCTGGTCTTTTTTTTTTTTTTTTTGCTCCTCGCATTTTTCACACATTTTCATACTCCTGGTCTTTTTTTTTTTTTTTTTGCTCCTCGCATTTTTCACACCTTTTCATGCTCCTGGTCTTTCTTTTTTTTTTTTTTTTTTTGCTCCTCGCATTTTTCACACCTTTTCATGCTCCTGGTCTTTTTTTTTTTTTTTTTTCCTCGCATTTTTCACACCTTTTCATGCTCCTGGTCTTTTTTTTTTTTTTCTCCTCGCATTTTTCACACCTTTTCATGCTCCTGGTCTTTTTTTTTTTTTTTTTTTGCTCCTCGCATTTTTCACACCTTTTCATCCTCCTCGCATTTTTCACACCTTTTCATGCTCCTCGCATTTTTCACAACTTTTCATGCTCATCGCATTTTTCACACCTTTTCATGCTCCTGGTCTTTCTTTTTTTTTTTTTGCTCCTCGCATTTTTCACACCTTTTCATGCTCCTTGCATTTTTCACACCTTTTCATGCTCCTGGTCTTTCTTTTTTTTTTTTTGCTCCTCGCATTTTTCACACCTTTTCATGTTCCTGGTCTTTTTTTTTTTTTTTTTGCTCCTCGCATTTTTCACACCTTTTCATACTCCTGGTCTTTCTTTTTTTTTTTTTTGCTCCTCGCATTTTTCACACCTTTTCATGCTCCTGGTCTTTCTTTCTTTCTTTTTTTTATTTTTTTTGCTCCTCGCATTTTTCACACCTTTTCATGTTCCTGGTCTTTTTTTTTTTTTTTGCTCCTCGCATTTTTCACACCTTTTCATGCTCCTCGCATTTTTCACACCTCTTCATGCTCCTCGCATTTTTCACTACTTTTCATGCTCGTCGCATTTTTCACACCTTTTCATGCTCCTGGTCTTTGTTTTTTTTTTTTTTGCTCCCCGCATTTTTCACACCTTTTAATGCTCCTGGTCTTTCTTTTTTTTTTTTTTTTTTTGCTCCTCGCATTTTTCACACCTTTTCATGCTCCTGGTCTTTTTTTTTTTTTTTTTTCCTCGCATTTTTCACACCTTTTCATGCTCCTGGTCTTTTTTTTTTTTTTCTCCTCGCATTTTTCACACCTTTTCATGCTCCTGGTCTTTTTTTTTTTTTTGCTCCTCGCATTTTTCACACCTTTTCATCCTCCTCGCATTTTTCACACCTTTTCATGCTCCTCGCATTTTTCACAACTTTTCATGCTCATCGCATTTTTCACACCTTTTCATGCTCCTGGTCTTTCTTTCTTTCTTTTTTTTTTTTTTTTTGCTCCTCGCATTTTTCACACCTTTTCATGTTCTTGGTCTTTTTTTTTTTTTTTTTTTTTGCTCCTCGCATTTTTCACACATTTTCATGCTCCTGGTCTTTCTTTTTTTTTTTTTTTTTTTTTGCTCCTCGCATTTTTCACAACTTTTCATGCTCGTCGCATTTTTCACACCTTTTCATGCTCCTCGCATTTTTCACACCTCTTCATGCTCCTCACATTTTTCACCACTTTTCATGCTCGTCGCATTTTTCACACCTTTTCATGCTCCTCGCATTTTTCACACCTCTTCATGCTCCTCACATTTTTCACCACTTTTCATGCTCGTCGCATTTTTCACACCTTTTCATGCTCCTGGTCTTTCTTTTTTTTTTTTTTTTTTTTGCTCCTCACATTTTTCACACCTTTTCATGCTCCTGGTCTTTCTTTCTTTCTTTTTTTTATTTTTTTTGCTCCTCGCATTTTTCACACCTTTTCATGCTCCTGGTCTTTCTTTTTTTTTTTTTTTTTTTTGCTCCTCGCATTTTTCACACCTTTTCATGCTCCTGGTCTTTCTTTCTTTCTTTTTTTTATTTTTTTTGCTCCTCGCATTTTTCACACCTTTTCATGCTCCTGGTCTTTCTTTTTTTTTTTTTTTTTTTTGCTCCTCGCATTTTTCACAACTTTTCATGCTCGTCGCATTTTTCACACCTTTTCATGCTCCTCGCATTTTTCACACCTCTTCATGCTCCTCACATTTTTCACCACTTTTCATGTTCGTCGCATTTTTCACACCTTTTCATGCTCCTGGTCTTTGTTTTTTTTTTTTTTGCTCCCCGCATTTTTCACACCTGTTAATGCTCCTGGTCTTCCTTTTTTTTTTTTTGCTCCTCGCATTTTTCACACCTTTTCATGTTCCTGGTCTTTTTTTTTTTTTCCACGCATTTTTCACACCTTTTCATGCTCCTCGCATTTTTCACACCTTTTCATGCTCCTGGCTTTCTTTCTTTCTTTTTTTTTTTTTTTTGCTCCTCGCATTTTTCACACATTTTATGCTCCTGGTCTTTTTTTTTTTTTTTTTTTTTGCTCCTCGCATTTTTCACACATTTTCATGCTCCTGGTCTTTTTTTTTTTTTTTGCTCCTCGAATTTTTCACACCTTTTCATGCTCCTCGCATTTTTCACATCTCTTCATGCTCCTCGCATTTTTCACAACTTTTCATGCTCGTCGCATTTTTCACACCTTTTCATGCTCCTGGTCTTTCTTTTTTTTTTTTTGCTCCTCGCATTTTTCACACCTTTTCATGTTCCTGGTCTTTTTTTTTTTTTTTTTGCTCCTCGCATTTTTCACACATTTTCATACTCCTGGTCTTTTTTTTTTTTTTTTTGCTCCTCGCATTTTTCACACCTTTTCATGCTCCTGGTCTTTCTTTTTTTTTTTTTTTTTTTTGCTCCTCGCATTTTTCACACCTTTTCATGCTCCTGGTCTTTTTTTTTTTTTTTTTTTCCTCGCATTTTTCACACCTTTTCATGCTCCTAGTCTTTCTTTCTTTCTTTTTTTTATTTTTTTTGCTCCTCGCATTTTTCACACCTTTTCATGCTCCTGGTCTTTCTTTTTTTTTTTTTTTTTTTTGCTCCTCGCATTTTTCACACCTTTTCATGCTCCTGGTCTTTCTTTTTTTTATTTTTTTTGCTCCTCGCATTTTTCACACCTTTTCATGCTCCTGGTCTTTCTTTTTTTTTTTTTTTTTTTTGCTCCTCGCATTTTTCACAACTTTTCATGCTCGTCGCATTTTTCACACCTTTTCATGCTCCTCGCATTTTTCACACCTCTTCATGCTCCTCACATTTTTCACCACTTTTCATGTTCGTCGCATTTTTCACACCTTTTCATGCTCCTGGTCTTTGTTTTTTTTTTTTTTGCTCCCCGCATTTTTCACACCTGTTAATGCTCGTGGTCTTCCTTTTTTTTTTTTTGCTCCTCGCATTTTTCACACCTTTTCATGTTCCTGGTCTTTTTTTTTTTTTTCCACGCATTTTTCACACCTTTTCATGCTCCTCGCATTTTTCACACCTTTTCATGCTCCTGGCTTTCTTTCTTTCTTTTTTTTTTTTTTTTGCTCCTCGCATTTTTCACACATTTTATGCTCCTGGTCTTTTTTTTTTTTTTTTTTTTTTGCTCCTCGCATTTTTCACACATTTTCATGCTCCTGGTCTTTTTTTTTTTTTTTGCTCCTCGAATTTTTCACACCTTTTCATGCTCCTCGCATTTTTCACATCTCTTCATGCTCCTCGCATTTTTCACAACTTTTCATGCTCGTCGCATTTTTCACACCTTTTCATGCTCCTGGTCTTTCTTTTTTTTTTTTTGCTCCTCGCATTTTTCACACCTTTTCATGTTCCTGGTCTTTTTTTTTTTTTTTTTGCTCCTCGCATTTTTCACACATTTTCATACTCCTGGTCTTTTTTTTTTTTGCTCCTCGCATTTTTCACACCTTTTAATGCTCCTGGTCTTTCTTTTTTTTTTTTTTTTTTTTGCTCCTCGCATTTTTCACAACTTTTCATGCTCGTCGCATTTTTCACACCTTTTCATGCTCCTCGCATTTTTCACACCTCTTCATGCTCCTCACATTTTTCACCACTTTTCATGCTCGTCGCATTTTTCACACCTTTTCATGCTCCTCGCATTTTTCACACCTCTTCATGCTCCTCACATTTTTCACCACTTTTCATGCTCGTCGCATTTTTCACACCTTTTCATGCTCCTGGTCTTTCTTTTTTTTTTTTTTTTTTTTGCTCCTCACATTTTTCACACCTTTTCATGCTCCTGGTCTTTCTTTCTTTCTTTTTTTTATTTTTTTTGCTCCTCGCATTTTTCACACCTTTTCATGTTCCTGGTCTTTCTTTTTTTTTTTTTTTTTTTTGCTCCTCGCATTTTTCACACCTTTTCATGCTCCTGGTCTTTCTTTCTTTCTTTTTTTTATTTTTTTTGCTCCTCGCATTTTTCACACCTTTTCATGCTCCTGGTCTTTCTTTTTTTTTTTTTTTTTTTTGCTCCTCGCATTTTTCACAACTTTTCATGCTCGTCGCATTTTTCACACCTTTTCATGCTCCTCGCATTTTTCACACCTCTTCATGCTCCTCACATTTTTCACCACTTTTCATGTTCGTCGCATTTTTCACACCTTTTCATGCTCCTGGTCTTTGTTTTTTTTTTTTTTGCTCCCCGCATTTTTCACACCTGTTAATGCTCCTGGTCTTCCTTTTTTTTTTTTTGCTCCTCGCATTTTTCACACCTTTTCATGTTCCTGGTCTTTTTTTTTTTTTCCACGCATTTTTCACACCTTTTCATGCTCCTCGAATTTTTCACACCTTTTCATGCTCCTGGCTTTCTTTCTTTCTTTTTTTTTTTTTTTTGCTCCTCGCATTTTTCACACATTTTATGCTCCTGGTCTTTTTTTTTTTTTTTTTTTTTGCTCCTCGCATTTTTCACACATTTTCATGCTCCTGGTCTTTTTTTTTTTTTTTGCTCCTCGAATTTTTCACACCTTTTCATGCTCCTCGCATTTTTCACATCTCTTCATGCTCCTCGCATTTTTCACAACTTTTCATGCTCGTCGCATTTTTCACACCTTTTCATGCTCCTGGTCTTTCTTTTTTTTTTTTTGCTCCTCGCATTTTTCACACCTTTTCATGTTCCTGGTCTTTTTTTTTTTTTTTTTGCTCCTCGCATTTTTCACACATTTTCATACTCCTGGTCTTTTTTTTTTTTTTTTTGCTCCTCGCATTTTTCACACCTTTTCATGCTCCTGGTCTTTCTTTTTTTTTTTGCTCCTCGCATTTTTCACACCTTTTCATGCTCCTGGTCTTTCTTTCTTTCTTTTTTTTATTTTTTTTGCTCCTCGCATTTTTCACACCTTTTCATGTTCCTGGTCTTTTTTTTTTTTTTTGCTCCTCGCATTTTTCACACCTTTTCATGCTCCTCGCATTTTTCACACCTCTTCATGCTCCTCGCATTTTTCACTACTTTTCATGCTCGTCGCATTTTTCACACCTTTTCATGCTCCTGGTCTTTGTTTTTTTTTTTTTTGCTCCCCGCATTTTTCACACCTTTTAATGCTCCTGGTCTTTCTTTTTTTTTTTTTTTTTTTGCTCCTCGCATTTTTCACACCTTTTCATGCTCCTGGTCTTTTTTTTTTTTTTTTTTCCTCGCATTTTTCACACCTTTTCATGCTCCTGGTCTTTTTTTTTTTTTTCTCCTCGCATTTTTCACACCTTTTCATGCTCCTGGTCTTTTTTTTTTTTTTTTTTGCTCCTCGCATTTTTCACACCTTTTCATCCTCCTCGCATTTTTCACACCTTTTCATGCTCCTCGCATTTTTCACAACTTTTCATGCTCATCGCATTTTTCACACCTTTTCATGCTCCTGGTCTTTCTTTCTTTCTTTTTTTTTTTTTTTTTGCTCCTCGCATTTTTCACACCTTTTCATGTTCTTGGTCTTTTTTTTTTTTTTTTTTTTGCTCCTCGCATTTTTCACACATTTTCATGCTCCTGGTCTTTCTTTTTTTTTTTTTTTTTTTTTGCTCCTCGCATTTTTCACAACTTTTCATGCTCGTCGCATTTTTCACACCTTTTCATGCTCCTCGCATTTTTCACACCTCTTCATGCTCCTCACATTTTTCACCACTTTTCATGCTCGTCGCATTTTTCACACCTTTTCATGCTCCTCGCATTTTTCACACCTCTTCATGCTCCTCACATTTTTCACCACTTTTCATGCTCGTCGCATTTTTCACACCTTTTCATGCTCCTGGTCTTTCTTTTTTTTTTTTTTTTTTTTGCTCCTCACATTTTTCACACCTTTTCATGCTCCTGGTCTTTCTTTCTTTCTTTTTTTTATTTTTTTTGCTCCTCGCATTTTTCACACCTTTTCATGCTCCTGGTCTTTTTTTTTTTTTTTTTTTTTTTTGCTCCTCGCTTTTTTCACACTTTTTCATGCTCCTGGTCTTTCTTTTTTTTTTTTTTTTTTTTGCTCCTCGCATTTTTCACAACTTTTCATGCTCGTCGCATTTTTCACACCTTTTCATGCTCCTCGCATTTTTCACACCTCTTCATGCTCCTCACATTTTTCACCACTTTTCATGTTCGTCGCATTTTTCACACCTTTTCATGCTCCTGGTCTTTGTTTTTTTTTTTTTTGCTCCCCGCATTTTTCACACCTGTTAATGCTCCTGGTCTTCCTTTTTTTTTTTTTTGCTCCTCGCATTTTTCACACCTTTTCATGTTCCTGGTCTTTTTTTTTTTTTCCACGCATTTTTCACACCTTTTCATGCTCCTCGAATTTTTCACACCTTTTCATGCTCCTGGCTTTCTTTCTTTCTTTTTTTTTTTTTTTTGCTCCTCGCATTTTTCACACATTTTATGCTCCTGGTCTTTTTTTTTTTTTTTTTTTTTGCTCCTCGCTTTTTTCACACATTTTCTTGCTCCTGGTCTTTTTTTTTTTTTTTTGCTCCTCGAATTTTTCACACCTTTTCATGCTCCTCGCATTTTTCACATCTCTTCATGCTCCTCGCATTTTTCACAACTTTTCATGCTCGTCGCATTTTTCACACCTTTTCATGCTCCTGGTCTTTCTTTTTTTTTTTTTGCTCCTCGCATTTTTCACACCTTTTCATGTTCCTGGTCTTTTTTTTTTTTTTTTTGCTCCTCGCATTTTTCACACATTTTCATACTCCTGGTCTTTTTTTTTTTTTTTTTTCTCCTCGCATTTTTCACACCTTTTCATGCTCCTGGTCTTTCTTTTTTTTTTTGCTCCTCGCATTTTTCACACCTTTTCATGCTCCTGGTCTTTCTTTCTTTCTTTTTTTTATTTTTTTTGCTCCTCGCATTTTTCACACCTTTTCATGTTCCTGGTCTTTTTTTTTTTTTTTGCTCCTCGCATTTTTCACACCTTTTCATGCTCCTCGCATTTTTCACACCTCTTCATGCTCCTCGCATTTTTCACTACTTTTCATGCTCGTCGCATTTTTCACACCTTTTCATGCTCCTGGTCTTTGTTTTTTTTTTTTTTGCTCCCCGCATTTTTCACACCTTTTAATGCTCCTGGTCTTTCTTTTTTTTTTTTTTTTTTTGCTCCTCGCATTTTTCACACCTTTTCATGCTCCTGGTCTTTTTTTTTTTTTTTTTTCCTCGCATTTTTCACACCTTTTCATGCTCCTGGTCTTTTTTTTTTTTTTCTCCTCGCATTTTTCACACCTTTTCATGCTCCTGGTCTTTTTTTTTTTTTTGCTCCTCGCATTTTTCACACCTTTTCATCCTCCTCGCATTTTTCACACCTTTTCATGCTCCTCGCATTTTTCACAACTTTTCATGCTCATCGCATTTTTCACACCTTTTCATGCTCCTGGTCTTTCTTTCTTTCTTTTTTTTTTTTTTTTTGCTCCTCGCATTTTTCACACCTTTTCATGTTCTTGGTCTTTTTTTTTTTTTTTTTTTTTGCTCCTCGCATTTTTCACACATTTTCATGCTCCTGGTCTTTCTTTTTTTTTTTTTTTTTTTTTGCTCCTCGCATTTTTCACAACTTTTCATGCTCGTCGCATTTTTCACACCTTTTCATGCTCCTCGCATTTTTCACACCTCTTCATGCTCCTCACATTTTTCACCACTTTTCATGCTCGTCGCATTTTTCACACCTTTTCATGCTCCTCGCATTTTTCACACCTCTTCATGCTCCTCACATTTTTCACCACTTTTCATGCTCGTCGCATTTTTCACACCTTTTCATGCTCCTGGTCTTTCTTTTTTTTTTTTTTTTTTTTGCTCCTCACATTTTTCACACCTTTTCATGCTCCTGGTCTTTCTTTCTTTCTTTTTTTTATTTTTTTTGCTCCTCGCATTTTTCACACCTTTTCATGCTCCTGGTCTTTCTTTTTTTTTTTTTTTTTTTTGCTCCTCGCATTTTTCACACCTTTTCATGCTCCTGGTCTTTCTTTCTTTCTTTTTTTTATTTTTTTTGCTCCTCGCATTTTTCACACCTTTTCATGCTCCTGGTCTTTCTTTTTTTTTTTTTTTTTTTTGCTCCTCGCATTTTTCACAACTTTTCATGCTCGTCGCATTTTTCACACCTTTTCATGCTCCTCGCATTTTTCACACCTCTTCATGCTCCTCACATTTTTCACCACTTTTCATGTTCGTCGCATTTTTCACACCTTTTCATGCTCCTGGTCTTTGTTTTTTTTTTTTTTGCTCCCCGCATTTTTCACACCTGTTAATGCTCCTGGTCTTCCTTTTTTTTTTTTTGCTCCTCGCATTTTTCACACCTTTTCATGTTCCTGGTCTTTTTTTTTTTTTCCACGCATTTTTCACACCTTTTCATGCTCCTCGCATTTTTCACACCTTTTCATGCTCCTGGCTTTCTTTCTTTCTTTTTTTTTTTTTTTTGCTCCTCGCATTTTTCACACATTTTATGCTCCTGGTCTTTTTTTTTTTTTTTTTTTTTTGCTCCTCGCATTTTTCACACATTTTCATGCTCCTGGTCTTTTTTTTTTTTTTTGCTCCTCGAATTTTTCACACCTTTTCATGCTCCTCGCATTTTTCACATCTCTTCATGCTCCTCGCATTTTTCACAACTTTTCATGCTCGTCGCATTTTTCACACCTTTTCATGCTCCTGGTCTTTCTTTTTTTTTTTTTGCTCCTCGCATTTTTCACACCTTTTCATGTTCCTGGTCTTTTTTTTTTTTTTTTTGCTCCTCGCATTTTTCACACATTTTCATACTCCTGGTCTTTTTTTTTTTTTTTTTTGCTCCTCGCATTTTTCACACCTTTTCATGCTCCTGGTCTTTCTTTTTTTTTTTTTTTTTTTGCTCCTCGCATTTTTCACACCTTTTCATGCTCCTGGTCTTTTTTTTTTTTTTTTTTCCTCGCATTTTTCACACCTTTTCATGCTCCTGGTCTTTTTTTTTTTTTTCTCCTCGCATTTTTCACACCTTTTCATGCTCCTGGTCTTTTTTTTTTTTTTTTTTGCTCCTCGCATTTTTCACACCTTTTCATCCTCCTCGCATTTTTCACACCTTTTCATGCTCCTCGCATTTTTCACAACTTTTCATGCTCATCGCATTTTTCACACCTTTTCATGCTCCTGGTCTTTCTTTTTTTTTTTTTGCTCCTCGCATTTTTCACACCTTTTCATGCTCCTTGCATTTTTCACACCTTTTCATGCTCCTGGTCTTTCTTTTTTTTTTTTTGCTCCTCGCATTTTTCACACCTTTTCATGTTCCTGGTCTTTTTTTTTTTTTTTTTGCTCCTCGCATTTTTCACACCTTTTCATACTCCTGGTCTTTCTTTTTTTTTTTTTTGCTCCTCGCATTTTTCACACCTTTTCATGCTCCTGGTCTTTCTTTCTTTCTTTTTTTTATTTTTTTTGCTCCTCGCATTTTTCACACCTTTTCATGTTCCTGGTCTATTTTTTTTTTTTTTCTCCTCGCATTTTTCACACCTTTTCATGCTCCTCGCATTTTTCACACCTCTTCATGCTCCTCGCATTTTTCACTACTTTTCATGCTCGTCGCATTTTTCACACCTTTTCATGCTCCTGGTCTTTGTTTTTTTTTTTTTTGCTCCCCGCATTTTTCACACCTTTTAATGCTCCTGGTCTTTCTTTTTTTTTTTTTTTTTTTGCTCCTCGCATTTTTCACACCTTTTCATGCTCCTGGTCTTTTTTTTTTTTTTTTTTCCTCGCATTTTTCACACCTTTTCATGCTCCTGGTCTTTTTTTTTTTTTTCTCCTCGCATTTTTCACACCTTTTCATGCTCCTGGTCTTTTTTTTTTTTTTGCTCCTCGCATTTTTCACACCTTTTCATCCTCCTCGCATTTTTCACACCTTTTCATGCTCCTCGCATTTTTCACAACTTTTCATGCTCATCGCATTTTTCACACCTTTTCATGCTCCTGGTCTTTCTTTCTTTCTTTTTTTTTTTTTTTTTGCTCCTCGCATTTTTCTCACCTTTTCATGTTCTTGGTCTTTTTTTTTTTTTTTTTTTTGCTCCTCGCATTTTTCACACATTTTCATGCTCCTGGTCTTTCTTTTTTTTTTTTTTTTTTTTTGCTCCTCGCATTTTTCACAACTTTTCATGCTCGTCGCATTTTTCACACCTTTTCATGCTCCTCGCATTTTTCACACCTCTTCATGCTCCTCACATTTTTCACCACTTTTCATGCTCGTCGCATTTTTCACACCTTTTCATGCTCCTCGCATTTTTCACACCTCTTCATGCTCCTCACATTTTTCACCACTTTTCATGCTCGTCGCATTTTTCACACCTTTTCATGCTCCTGGTCTTTCTTTTTTTTTTTTTTTTTTTTTGCTCCTCACATTTTTCACACCTTTTCATGCTCCTGGTCTTTCTTTCTTTCTTTTTTTTATTTTTTTTGCTCCTCGCATTTTTCACACCTTTTCATGCTCCTGGTCTTTCTTTTTTTTTTTTTTTTTTTTGCTCCTCGCATTTTTCACACCTTTTCATGCTCCTGGTCTTTCTTTCTTTCTTTTTTTTATTTTTTTTGCTCCTCGCATTTTTCACACCTTTTCATGCTCCTGGTCTTTCTTTTTTTTTTTTTTTTTTTTGCTCCTCGCATTTTTCACAACTTTTCATGCTCGTCGCATTTTTCACACCTTTTCATGCTCCTCGCATTTTTCACACCTCTTCATGCTCCTCACATTTTTCACCACTTTTCATGTTCGTCGCATTTTTCACACCTTTTCATGCTCCTGGTCTTTGTTTTTTTTTTTTTTGCTCCCCGCATTTTTCACACCTGTTAATGCTCCTGGTCTTCCTTTTTTTTTTTTTGCTCCTCGCATTTTTCACACCTTTTCATGTTCCTGGTCTTTTTTTTTTTTTCCACGCATTTTTCACACCTTTTCATGCTCCTCGCATTTTTCACACCTTTTCATGCTCCTGGCTTTCTTTCTTTCTTTTTTTTTTTTTTTTGCTCCTCGCATTTTTCACACATTTTATGCTCCTGGTCTTTTTTTTTTTTTTTTTTTTTGCTCCTCGCATTTTTCACACATTTTCATGCTCCTGGTCTTTTTTTTTTTTTTTGCTCCTCGAATTTTTCACACCTTTTCATGCTCCTCGCATTTTTCACATCTCTTCATGCTCCTCGCATTTTTCACAACTTTTCATGCTCGTCGCATTTTTCACACCTTTTCATGCTCCTGGTCTTTCTTTTTTTTTTTTTGCTCCTCGCATTTTTCACACCTTTTCATGTTCCTGGTCTTTTTTTTTTTTTTTTTGCTCCTCGCATTTTTCACACATTTTCATACTCCTGGTCTTTTTTTTTTTTTTTTTGCTCCTCGCATTTTTCACACCTTTTCATGCTCCTGGTCTTTCTTTTTTTTTTTTTTTTTTTTTGCTCCTCGCATTTTTCACACCTTTTCATGCTCCTGGTCTTTTTTTTTTTTTTTTTTCCTCGCATTTTTCACACCTTTTCATGCTCCTGGTCTTTTTTTTTTTTTTTCTCCTCGCATTTTTCACACCTTTTCATGCTCCTGGTCTTTTTTTTTTTTTTTTTGCTCCTCGCATTTTTCACACCTTTTCATCCTCCTCGCATTTTTCACACCTTTTCATGCTCCTCGCATTTTTCACAACTTTTCATGCTCATCGCATTTTTCACACCTTTTCATGCTCCTGGTCTTTCTTTTTTTTTTTTTGCTCCTCGCATTTTTCACACCTTTTCATGCTCCTTGCATTTTTCACACCTTTTCATGCTCCTGGTCTTTCTTTTTTTTTTTTTGCTCCTCGCATTTTTCACAACTTTTCATGTTCCTGGTCTTTTTTTTTTTTTTTTTGCTCCTCGCATTTTTCACACCTTTTCATACTCCTGGTCTTTCTTTTTTTTTTTTTTGCTCCTCGCATTTTTCACACCTTTTCATGCTCCTGGTCTTTCTTTCTTTCTTTTTTTTATTTTTTTTGCTCCTCGCATTTTTCACACCTTTTCATGTTCCTGGTCTTTTTTTTTTTTTTTTGCTCCTCGCATTTTTCACACCTTTTCATGCTCCTCGCATTTTTCACACCTCTTCATGCTCCTCGCATTTTTCACAACTTTTCATGCTCGTCGCATTTTTCACACCTTTTCATGCTCCTGGTCTTTGTTTTTTTTTTTTTTGCTCCCCGCATTTTTCACACCTTTTAATGCTCCTGGTCTTTCTTTTTTTTTTTTTGCTCCTCGCATTTTTCACACCTTTTCATGCTCCTGGTCTTTTTTTTTTTTTCTCCTCGCATTTTTCACACCTTTTCATGCTCCTGGTCTTTTTTTTTTTTTTTTTGCTCCTCGCATTTTTCACACCTTTTCATCCTCCTCGCATTTTTCACACCTTTTCATGCTCCTCGCATTTTTCACAACTTTTCATGCTCATCGCATTTTTCACACCTTTTCATGCTCCTGGTCTTTCTTTTTTTTTTTTTGCTCCTCGCATTTTTCACACCTTTTCATGCTCCTTGCATTTTTCACACCTTTTCATGCTCCTGGTCTTTCTTTTTTTTTTTTTGCTCCTCGCATTTTTCACACCTTTTCATGTTCCTGGTCTTTTTTTTTTTTTTTTTGCTCCTCGCATTTTTCACACCTTTTCATACTCCTGGTCTTTCTTTTTTTTTTTTTTGCTCCTCGCATTTTTCACACCTTTTCATGCTCCTGGTCTTTCTTTCTTTCTTTTTTTTATTTTTTTTGCTCCTCGCATTTTTCACACCTTTTCATGTTCCTGGTCTTTTTTTTTTTTTTTTTGCTCCTCGCATTTTTCACACCTTTTCATACTCCTGGTCTTTCTTTTTTTTTTTTTTGCTCCTCGCATTTTTCACACCTTTTCATGCTCCTGGTCTTTCTTTCTTTCTTTTTTTTATTTTTTTTGCTCCTCGCATTTTTCACACCTTTTCATGTTCCTGGTCTTTTTTTTTTTTTTTTTGCTCCTCGCATTTTTCACACCTTTTCATACTCCTGGTCTTTCTTTTTTTTTTTTTTGCTCCTCGCATTTTTCACACCTTTTCATGCTCCTGGTCTTTCTTTCTTTCTTTTTTTTATTTTTTTTGCTCCTCGCATTTTTCACACCTTTTCATGCTCCTTGCATTTTTCACACCTTTTCATGCTCCTGGTCTTTCTTTTTTTTTTTTTGCTCCTCGCATTTTTCACACCTTTTCATGTTCCTGGTCTTTTTTTTTTTTTTTTTGCTCCTCGCATTTTTCACACCTTTTCATACTCCTGGTCTTTCTTTTTTTTTTTTTTGCTCCTCGCATTTTTCACACCTTTTCATGCTCCTGGTCTTTCTTTCTTTCTTTTTTTTATTTTTTTTGCTCCTCGCATTTTTCACACCTTTTCATGTTCCTGGTCTTTTTTTTTTTTTTTGCTCCTCGCATTTTTCACACCTTTTCATGCTCCTCGCATTTTTCACACCTCTTCATGCTCCTCGCATTTTTCACAACTTTTCATGCTCGTCGCATTTTTCACACCTTTTCATGCTCCTGGTCTTTGTTTTTTTTTTTTTTTGCTCCCCGCATTTTTCACACCTTTTTATTCTTCTGGTCTTTTTTTTTTTTTTTTTTTCCTCGCATTTTTCACACCTTTTCATGCTCCTGGTCTTTTTTTTTTTTTTCTCCTCGCATTTTTCACACCTTTTCATGCTCCTGGTCTTTTTTTTTTTTTTTTTGCTCCTCGCATTTTTCACACCTTTTCATCCTCCTCGCATTTTTCACACCTTTTCATGCTCCTCGCATTTTTCACAACTTTTCATGCTCATCGCATTTTTCACACCTTTTCATGCTCCTGGTCTTTCTTTTTTTTTTTTTGCTCCTCGCATTTTTCACACCTTTTCATGCTCCTTGCATTTTTCACACCTTTTCATGCTCCTGGTCTTTCTTTTTTTTTTTTTGCTCCTCGCATTTTTCACACCTTTTCATGTTCCTGGTCTTTTTTTTTTTTTTTTTGCTCCTCGCATTTTTCACACCTTTTCATACTCCTGGTCTTTCTTTTTTTTTTTTTTGCTCCTCGCATTTTTCACACCTTTTCATGCTCCTGGTCTTTCTTTCTTTCTTTTTTTTATTTTTTTTGCTCCTCGCATTTTTCACACCTTTTCATGTTCCTGGTCTTTTTTTTTTTTTTGCTCCTCGCATTTTTCACACCTTTTCATGCTCCTCGCATTTTTCACACCTCTTCATGCTCCTCGCATTTTTCACAACTTTTCATGCTCGTCGCATTTTTCACACCTTTTCATGCTCCTGGTCTTTGTTTTTTTTTTTTTTGCTCCCCGCATTTTTCACACCTTTTAATGCTCCTGGTCTTTCTTTTTTTTTTTTTGCTCCTCGCATTTTTCACACATTTTCATATTCCTGGTCTTTTTTTTTTTTTTTTTCCTCGCATTTTTCACACCTTTTCATGCTCCTGGTCTTTTTTTTTTTTTTTCTCCTCGCATTTTTCACACCTTTTCATGCTCCTGGTCTTTTTTTTTTTTTTTTGCTCCTCGCATTTTTCACACCTTTTCATGCTCCTGGTCTTTCTTTCTTTCTTTTTTTTATTTTTTTTGGCTCCTCGCATTTTTCACACCTTTTCATGCTCGTCGCATTTTTCACACCTTTTCATGCTCCTGGTCTTTCTTTTTTTTTTTTTTTTGCTCCTCGCATTTTTCACACCTTTTCATGCTCCTGGTCTTTCTTTTTTTTTTTTTTTTTTTTTGCTCCTCGCATTTTTGACAACTTTTCATGCTCGTCGCATTTTTCACACCTTTTCATGCTCCTCGCATTTTTCACACCTCTTCATGCTCCTCACATTTTTCACCACTTTTCATGCTCGTCGCATTTTTCACACCTTTTCATGCTCCTGGTCTTTGTTTTTTTTTTTTTTGCTCCCCGCATTTTTCACACCTGTTAATGCTCCTGGTCTTTCTTTTTTTTTTTTTGCTCCTCGCATTTTTCACACCTTTTCATGTTCCTGGTCTTTTTTTTTTTTTTCCTCGCATTTTTCACACCTTTTCATGCTCCTCGCTTTTTTCACACCTTTTCATGCTCCTGGCTTTCTTTCTTTCTTTTTTTTTTTTTTTGCTCCTCGCATTTTTCACACCTTTTCATGCTCCTGGTCTTTTTTTTTTTTTTTTTTGCTCCTCGAATTTTTCACACCTTTTCATGCTCCTCGCATTTTTCACACCTTTTCATGCTCCTGGTCTTTTTTTTTTTTTTTTCTCCTCGCATTTTTCACACCTTTTCATGCTCCTGGTCTTTCTTTTTTTTTTTTTTGTTCTCGCATTTTTCACACCTTTTTATTTTCTTGGTCTTTTTTTTTTTTTTTTTTTTTGCTCCTCGCATTTTTCACACATTTTCATGCTCCTGGTCTTTCTTTTTTTTTTTTTTTTTTTTTTGCTCCTCGCATTTTTCACAACTTTTCATGCTCGTCGCATTTTTCACACCTTTTCATGCTCCTCGCATTTTTCACACCTCTTCATGCTCCTCACATTTTTCACCACTTTTCATGCTCGTCGCATTTTTCACACCTTTTCATGCTCCTCGCATTTTTCACACCTCTTCATGCTCCTCACATTTTTCACCACTTTTCATGCTCGTCGCATTTTTCACACCTTTTCATGCTCCTGGTCTTTCTTTTTTTTTTTTTTTTTTTTGCTCCTCACATTTTTCACACCTTTTCATGCTCCTGGTCTTTCTTTCTTTCTTTTTTTTATTTTTTTTGCTCCTCGCATTTTTCACACCTTTTCATGCTCCTGGTCTTTCTTTTTTTTTTTTTTTTTTTTGCTCCTCGCATTTTTCACACCTTTTCATGCTCCTGGTCTTTCTTTCTTTCTTTTTTTTATTTTTTTTGCTCCTCGCATTTTTCACACCTTTTCATGCTCCTGGTCTTTCTTTTTTTTTTTTTTTTTTTTGCTCCTCGCATTTTTCACAACTTTTCATGCTCGTCGCATTTTTCACACCTTTTCATGCTCCTCGCATTTTTCACACCTCTTCATGCTCCTCACATTTTTCACCACTTTTCATGTTCGTCGCATTTTTCACACCTTTTCATGCTCCTGGTCTTTGTTTTTTTTTTTTTTGCTCCCCGCATTTTTCACACCTGTTAATGCTCCTGGTCTTCCTTTTTTTTTTTTTGCTCCTCGCATTTTTCACACCTTTTCATGTTCCTGGTCTTTTTTTTTTTTTCCACGCATTTTTCACACCTTTTCATGCTCCTCGCATTTTTCACACCTTTTCATGCTCCTGGCTTTCTTTCTTTCTTTTTTTTTTTTTTTTGCTCCTCGCATTTTTCACACATTTTATGCTCCTGGTCTTTTTTTTTTTTTTTTTTTTTGCTCCTCGCATTTTTCACACATTTTCATGCTCCTGGTCTTTTTTTTTTTTTTTGCTCCTCGAATTTTTCACACCTTTTCATGCTCCTCGCATTTTTCACATCTCTTCATGCTCCTCGCATTTTTCACAACTTTTCATGCTCGTCGCATTTTTCACACCTTTTCATGCTCCTGGTCTTTCTTTTTTTTTTTTTGCTCCTCGCATTTTTCACACCTTTTCATGTTCCTGGTCTTTTTTTTTTTTTTTTTTGCTCCTCGCATTTTTCACACATTTTCATACTCCTGGTCTTTTTTTTTTTTTTTTTGCTCCTCGCATTTTTCACACCTTTTCATGCTCCTGGTCTTTCTTTTTTTTTTTTTTTTTTTTTGCTCCTCGCTTTTTTCTCACCTTTTCATGCTCCTGGTCTTTTTTTTTTTTTTTTTTCCTCGCATTTTTCACACCTTTTCATGCTCCTGGTCTTTTTTTTTTTTTTCTCCTCGCATTTTTCACACCTTTTCATGCTCCTGGTCTTTTTTTTTTTTTTTTTGCTCCTCGCATTTTTCACACCTTTTCATCCTCCTCGCATTTTTCACACCTTTTCATGCTCCTCGCATTTTTCACAACTTTTCATGCTCATCGCATTTTTCACACCTTTTCATGCTCCTGGTCTTTCTTTTTTTTTTTTTTGCTCCTCGCATTTTTCACACCTTTTCATGCTCCTTGCATTTTTCACACCTTTTCATGCTCCTGGTCTTTCTTTTTTTTTTTTTGCTCCTCGCATTTTTCACAACTTTTCATGTTCCTGGTCTTTTTTTTTTTTTTTTTGCTCCTCGCATTTTTCACACCTTTTCATACTCCTGGTCTTTCTTTTTTTTTTTTTTGCTCCTCGCATTTTTCACACCTTTTCATGCTCCTGGTCTTTCTTTCTTTCTTTTTTTTATTTTTTTTGCTCCTCGCATTTTTCACACCTTTTCATGTTCCTGGTCTTTTTTTTTTTTTTTGCTCCTCGCATTTTTCACACCTTTTCATGCTCCTCGCATTTTTCACACCTCTTCATGCTCCTCGCATTTTTCACAACTTTTCATGCTCGTCGCATTTTTCACACCTTTTCATGCTCCTGGTCTTTGTTTTTTTTTTTTTTGCTCCCCGCATTTTTCACACCTTTTAATGCTCCTGGTCTTTCTTTTTTTTTTTTTGCTCCTCGCATTTTTCACACCTTTTCATGCTCCTGGTCTTTTTTTTTTTTTCTCCTCGCATTTTTCACACCTTTTCATGCTCCTGGT